>NW_020884872.1:64957563-65203901 GCF_003945725.1 Corapipo altera
CATAGTTTGGGTGGGAAGGGATCTTTAAAGATCATCTATTCCAACCCCCCTGCAATAAGCAGGGACATATTCCACTTGATCAGGCTGCTCAGAACCCTGTCCCATCTGACAGTAAATGTTTCCAGGGATGGGGCATCCATGACATTTCTGCACAGCCTGTTCCAGTTTCTCACCATCCTTACTGTAAAAAACCTCTTCCTCATATCTAAACAAAATTGACCCACTTTTAGTTTAAAACCATTATGCCTTGCCCTATTGCAACAGACCCTGATAAAGCTTGTCCCCATCTTTCTTATAAAACCTCTTTAGGTTCTCAAAGGCCTCAATGAGGTCTCCCCAGAGCCTTCCTTTCTCCAGGCTGAACAAACCCAACTCTCTCAGCCTCTGCACCTAGGAAAAGTGCTACAGCCCTCCAGTCATCTTCATGGCCTTCCTGTGGACCCACTCTAACAGCTCCATGTCCTTCTAATGTTGGGGTTCCCAGAGCTGGATGCAATACTCCAGGAGGAGTCTTATGAGAGTGAAGCAGAGGGGCAGAATCACATCCCTTGATCTGCTAGCCACTCTTGATGCACCCCAGAATACAGTTGATTTTCTGGGCTGCAAGTTCACATTGCTGGGTCGTGTCCAACCCTTCTTAAAACAGTACCTCCAACTCATTCTTGGTAGAAATACTCTCAATCTATTCATCCTGCAGCCTGTATTGATACCCAGGGTTTCCCTGACTCAGGTGCAGGACCTTGCAGTTGACTTTGTTGAACCTCATGAGGTTCCCACACACTTGTTCCTCAAGCTTATCTAGGTTCCTTTGGATGGGTTCCAGTGTGTCAGCTGCACCACACATCTTGGTGTGGTCTGCAAACTTGCTGACAGTGTACTTAATCCCTTTGTTTATATAACTGGTGGAGACATTAAGCAATACTGTTCTCCATATGGACCTCTGAGAGACACTACTTGTTACCAATCTCCATTAGGATAAAGCTGGAAAACTATTTTGGACAAAATTTTCAAAATCACAAAATGACAGAGGTTGGAAGGGACCTTTGGAGGACACCTGATCTAACCACTGTGATCAAATGGGGCTGCCTAGAGCTGGCTGTGCAGGACACTGTTCAAATATCTCTAAGGACAGAGAATCCACAACTGAGGCAAGCTGTGCTAAGTGACACTCACAGTGAAAAAGTGATATTCACATGGAACCTTCTTAGTTTCAGGTTGCAGCCATTACCTCTTGTCCTGGCACTGCTCACCACTGGAAAGAGCCTGACTCTGTCCTCTGTAAATCTTTTCTTCAGTACTGTCAGGTCTTTTCTTGCCGAGCTGCCCTCCAGGTGGATTGTCCCCAGAATATACTGGTGTTGAAGTTGTTCCTCCCCAGATGCAGGACTTTGCACTTCCCCTTCTTGAACTCTGTGATGTTCCTGTCAGCCTATTTCTCCAGACTGCTGGGGTCCCTCCGGATGGCAGTATCTGTCCCTCCTCCCAGTTTTGTGTCATTAACAAACTTGCTGAAAATGACCTCTTCTGCAGTCATCCAGGTCATTAATGATGATATTAAACAAGACTGGACACGTGCTTGCAACAAACGTGGATAGAGTCCTTCCCAAATCTTCGTCCGCGAAGCGTAGCCATGAAGGATGAAGAAACAAGACTGTACCAGATATTAACCCCAGGGTCATTACAATCTGCCCTGCACAGCAGAAGTAACTTTGTTTTTCTGCTAATAAATCCCTAGGGGTGAATCAATACTAGATGATCAGTGTTTACATATATATATATATATATATATATATATACATGCACGTATATATATACACACATATATAGAGGGGTTTTTTTAGAAGAATTTGGTTGGAAAGGAAAACAGGTAAAAACAGGTATGTAGCCATTTTGGTTGTTATTATCTACAGTAATATAACAATACAAAAGAATAAAGATATCCAAGAAGATGTGTAAGGGGAAAAGACAGAAAGAATAAAAGTAAATAAAGAAAGATAAAGAAAAAGAGATTATATTCATCACCCAGAGGTCTACAACAAACTTGATTGTTGCATTGTCTCGGTCCTTTGGGAACTGGTGGGGGAGAGAAGCCCATGAAAAATAAAGTCTGATGGGTTATGGCCTTCTCCCCTCAGACTTTATCTTCAGTCTCCTGGCAGGAGACTTCTTTGCACAGCTTGCGACAGTAGCAATGTTTTAAGGCAATTAAAAATTCCAATTCCTCACAAGGGTGCACCATACTATGCAGTTGTCAGAACACAGCCTCCTAGTTTGAGATTCTACAGTATTCAAGTAATGCACACAAAAATGACAGGTAGGATTAAATATTTAAAGGATCCCCTACCCCTTCGGCAGTATTGACTGAAAGCTGGTGAAATACCACTAAAAACTTCAAATTACTTTAGACACTTGGTTTGTACAACCAAGGTCCAGTCGGATTCAGATCCAGAATATAAGCATGTAAATTTTAGCATCTACATTTAAAAGGTAGTATGTGGAAGAATATTTTAAATTATCATTGTATTCAGTGGAGGTCTAAGTGTGGATTCAATTGCTCAAGCATAGGCATTGGTGGAACACTGTATGACTGTGTATCCCATCTGGCCCTCATGTGCATGACCAAAAGAATACATGTCTGCTGTTAAGCCTGTATCATATCTTCCAGGCTTATGTGGATATTTCAAGCACTTAGAAAGTTGAAATAGCACTTGTTATTTATGCTTAGGCAATTGAATCCCTGTTTATATATATACTGTGTATAGCAGGGCCTTAGACACTTGGCTTACATGTTAAGCCTATATTAGGTTGAATTTGACATGACTACAGCGTAATTAATATGCTAATGAAGGTGATGTGTTAATGAGAATCGGTATGAATTAGTGTATGAACAATTCAATGAAGTCTTTGAAGGCTATTGACGGAAGAGAGGATTTCTGAAATTGTGAATTTATTCTAGACCCCACACAGAAAATGGCTAAACTAAAATATTCTATGTGTTTAGTTCAGCAAAGTGCTTATGAAGTTGTACAAAACTATTATATCTATAAATAGTCTGAAATATTAAAAATGTAGATGTTCTACCCAAGTATAAGTTCATGAAGCTTTAATGTAAATGCATCAAAATAAGGATCCTGTGTGCTCAAGTGGCTGCTTTCCACAAAATAACTCATCCAAACATTGGAGGTTGGCTTTCAGACCCCTTTGAAATCCTGGTTGACTGAATTTTCACATTCTGAGTTGTCTTGCCTTTGCTGTTTAATAAAACATTTGGACACATTTTTCCACAAGATAAATTCTGGTTTACAACTGAATCCCCAAGAAATACTTTTTAAAACTGTCTAGGGGAGAGTAAAATGAGACAGTAGCTGCATGAGTGACGGGGGTTCACCACTTGTCTCTTTGTACTTGAAGATCTTTTATCCTCTCACCACAGTAGGACTACAAATGTTTTCATTCCTTTCACAGGGACTTTTATTTTTCTGTCTCCTTTTACTGCCTTTACATTACAACACTAGATGGCTTAGGAAAAATAAAAAAATCTAGAAACATCCCAGTAGGAAAGATCAGTAAGTACACTCTCAGTCAGTATGGGTATCTTAAAGGACATGGTTTGTTCTTGGCAACTAACCATTCCCAAGGGTGCTGCTTGACTGTAGGCAGGAACTACACTTCTGAGACACCCGATTTTTACAGTCATAGTGCTGGAGAGAGTGTTTTTACCTATCTAAAGCAATGGAGACGAGATCATAGTAAAGTGCTGAAGACTTTGTCCACAGCTACATAGAAATGAAAGTCCAAATTGAAAGGAAACAGAGACTATACGTGAACTGTGACATCTTAAATTATGAAACTTAAAATGCCTAAATGGTTAAACAAGAAAACTGAAAGTAAAACCTTATTAAAATATTTTGAATAATAGAGAAGAATTAGCATTAGGTCTTTGTCTTTTGGATATTATGTACTAGTTAAGATTAAAAAAACCAACCTACTGATGATGATGATTCTCTAGGACTTGTTATTATAGCAAAAATCTGAAATTTCAAATATGAATGTTAGACATTTAAGCTGTAGTCATCTGTCCTTGCTAGGTCTGCTTAAAACATTTCAAGGTTTATTTCTAATTATCTCCTTACTACCAGAGAACAGATGAGGAAGGAGCCAAACAAGGTGCTACCCCTTCAGACATTATACTTAAGATAGCTGGGTATAAAATATGATACATGAATAGAGAGATTAATGCTGATAATCAAAACAGGTCAGGGAACACACTCTTGTCCTGTGGTCAGTTGCCATGTCACAGACTGTGTTCAACGATCTAAAATGTATTAACCATCAGAAGAGTGCAAGAAAAGGTATTCTTTGGCTCATATTATCTCTTAAAACATGTGTGGACATATCTAGGTGAGATTTGCCACAATCTCAAGCTATCCTAAATAACTTTTTAACTATATGGGTCAGCATGAGGCAGGGCATAAAATGAACCTAAACACTTGAGAAGAAAATCACTTCCTTTTTTTTTTTTTTTACTAACAAGAACAGCAGAAAAAGGTATATTAGAAAAATCAAATGTAGTACAGTTTATGCAGATTGAGATGTTGAAATCCACTGGACTTCCTCTTGCCCCTTTAAAGAAAGGGAAAGGCAGTCTCCATCTATATACTGGCCAAATAAGACAGTTGAATGATAAATGGAGTGGCATTGCCTGTTATAGGATCAAAGGGTCCATCTTTCAGCTGAATCAAAGACTCTGTCACCTATAAGCATCTAGAAAACCCATGCAATTTAAGATTTATTCAGTAGATCCAGAGATACTTCCATCTTGATGTTTAGGTTATATGTTGTTGAGAGTGTTACCTGCATTTGTTTTGCAGAATCTGACTCTCCCAAGCCATTAGTCCACTGGTACATTTGGTCTCTAGCACCATTACAACATCTTTTTGAACACTTCTTTTTCCTTTCCTAGACTTCCTACAGATGTTTTTTCCTGCAGAACCTGCTATGTGCATTTGAATTGAGATGATACCATGTGCTGTGAAGATGCTATTGTTTGACCTGGGAACATCATACATTACTGCCAAAGAAAATGTCAGCAGTGTTTTTCACTTCTGATGGTAGGGGGAAGAATGTATCTGCTTCTCCACGTAGCAGTGGAAGGCTATAATCAAGGCTAGCTGCACGCTTTACTCATTATTTGAAGGAAAAAAAAGCAATTGTTCACATTTTCAGACTTTTATTATGGTACATTCCCCAGAGATTCAAAGGAGAGAAGTGGGCAGGAGAACATATGAGACAAGATGACTTTATTTTTCGTATCCTTACTGACCACTAACATTTTTTATTTCATCAATCTAAACATAACCCAATTATTTAATGTGTGGCTTTTTCCTCCCTTCTTAAGCCTCATGTCGTTCTTCCTAAACCTCATGTTGTTCTTCCAGGGATTTTTTTCCCTGCCTTTACCTCTAAGGTTCAGAGACAAGTACAGATATTCCTGTTGTTCTTGTACAACAACAAGGAACAACAAGTAGGAAAAAAACAGTGATGAAATTTGTAATAATACAACTTCATACTGAAAAGTAGTAAATTTTGTCTATTCAATATATTTATTTAATTTTACCATGTCTTGAATCTTATGATATTTAAAAGAAAAAATACGTAATGTCTTTAGTTTCTCTTTGTTGCTTTGCTATGCTTTTCTCAGATGGAGAAAGAATCTTTACTGTCTCAGTAATCACAGAATCATAAAATGGCTGAGGTTGGAAGGGACCTCTGAATGTAAACCTGGTCAAACCACGCTGTTCAAGAAGAACCACCCAGAGCTGGTTGCCCAGGACCACATCCAGAGGCCCCGTGAATATCTCCAAGGATGGAGATTCCAAAACATACCCAGACAATCTATGCTCAGTCACCTTCACAGTGAAAAAGTGTTTCCTGATGATCAGATAGAACCTTCATTATTTCAGGTTGTGCCCATTGCCTTCTGTCCTGCACCTGTCTATGTATTTGTTATCCTTTCCTAAACTAGGTAAGGATAGGCCTTTTCACTGCTCATCCGTTCTCTTCAGGCAGAACTAAAGATTTTTGTTTCTTCTTTTAATTGTTTTGCTATTCTGTCTTCCTTTCATCCTGTTTGATAGTGAAAGGAAAGCCTTTGCACCTGTGCCCAAACACATTCACCGGAATATGACTTAATATAAAGAAACAAGGAGCAAAGTTTTCCACTGTTCTCTGGGAGTCTTCAGAAGAGAGCATCATAGTCCTATTAACATTCAGCTTTATTAAAGGGAGAATACTGTCACTTTTAGTAATAATCTACGTGGTGCACAGATCTATCTGCTAAATATTCTGAAGTTCCAGCAAATTGTATAGTGAAGACACATAAACTGTTTTATGAATGTGCAGTCTCAAGTCCTTTGGACTTACACTATTGTCATAGAAGAATTGCATATAAGATAAAGTCACTCCTGAATTCACTTCACAGCTAAAATCCATGGCAAATATGTCAGGGCATTTGCTAAAACAACAACATTTTCTGTAACTTTTTATTGTATCCTTGTTTTTAAGATTTCTATTATTTTGGAGGTTACCAATTATACCGAACCTGTGGCATGGAAGGCAGTTACCGTCTCAGATACAGGAATCTTGTTGCAAGCACTGAAAAGTGAATAATTTGAAATAAACGTGTAACTATATACACAGCTGTGCAGTACTTTCTATATTTTCCTGTTTGAAGTATAGTAGAGGCCTTTTCTGTTTGTCTTTCCTCCCCTTTTTTTTGTTATTTCATATTGTAAATGTTAGTGATGGATCATATCTGATACCATTATAAGTGAAGTATCGTCCCAAATTAAAGGGGTTAATTAATGACAGGAGAAAACTAATTTTTTAGAAAGAAGTAAGAGAAAGGAATTCTTTATCCATGATCCTTTCAGTGCCTACTTTTCTCTACTATCCTTCAAATGGAAGCCATAGCAAGAAATAGAAAAAACTTCTCTCGAGTGACTCATAATCACTTCACAACCACTTTTGCCTATGTTTATTGATATATGTAAGAGACAATAATATAAAAAGATAATTTTAAAATAGAATTATCCTTTCTCTTCTAATAATTTAAAATCAGGGGAAATACATGTATACATCAAGACTTACATGAAGCAAACCTTGTGCTCAAGAATATTTCAGAGTAGAAATCCTATGTATCTCAGTAGTTCTACTGCATAGATTTTTGGAGAATAACATATCTATGCTGGTGGTGGATTGATGGAGATGATTAAGACAGAAATCTATTAAGTTGCATCTGTATTCTTCCTTCCTGGAGTGTCATATAATGCAATTTCAAGCTGACTAGCTCAATTAGTAAAGACATTGTTAAATTATATAGTTTAAGTGAAAATTCTTTTGTTTATTTGCATGTGGAAACTCACTGAATGTCACTAATGTTTTTGTCTTAAAATATTAAGTGTTGAGAAAGTAAGCATGTCTCATAATGTATTGACATTATTTCTTCTCTGCTTCAGCAAACTCCTAGGCAGTTAAAATGGACTTTGGGTACTCTTTTCTGAATTCTAGTAAAGTAGACTTCAGTCATATTTGATCCATCATGTTGTTGCTACTTGTGACTCTAAGGAGAATATTTCATCACTTACTGAAAAAAAATGGGAGTTTTTGCAGCTAATTTCAATAGGGCCTACACAGAAGCAGAAATTCTAGCTGGAAACTTCTAATGTGTACATCTGTTATTCAGTCAAAACCAAGAGAGATCAGTGGAAACGTAAACTTCTATAAACCAAGAAAGAACAGGAGAATTTTCCTAATGAAATTTCAAAAGGAATTTCCATTATAGGATACTAATGTTAATTAAATTTAAATCACTAAAAAAATTTTAAATCTAGGGAGAAGGTGTTGGTAATTATAGGTTCATAATGTATTCTGCTATTTCTATAATAAATGGAATTCTGAAAAAAAGAACTGCTGTGGGGCAAGGTTATAGATTTATCATTCCTTTGTGTATTAAAGCATACACAGTTCTTATGAGATATATATATATATTCCTTCAATAGTATTTATTTCCTGTGCATATACAAGAACAGATCTGTGGATCTCTAGCATCCTTAGTGAGTATCTTTGCTCTAAAGGAACACTAATGAGCTATCTCCTGAATCAATAAATCTGATTGTTCATGCAAATTGATTAGGATAAAGAAATTACTTCTATTTCTGTTGTATGAATGACAGCAGATATAAAAGGATAATACTAACTACTCCATCCAAGAAACTAGGGTACAAGTTTACTACAATTGAGATTGAGAACAGTGTAAAATACAACTATATCACCTTTCTGAATGTTATCTGATATTTTTCATTATTCTAATCTTATTTTATGGAAAAATATATTAGCTTTATCTTTATAATTTGCTGTGCAAATGCAAACTGATATTGAAAATGTAATCATCAAGATTAATACATGCTTACCTTTCTGCTATTGACACTGAATTTTTTAATTAAATAATCAAAATTATTTACTCTTTTTGGAAGATTTGTTGGCAAAATCTTCTCAAATGCTATGTCACAAAGAACAACATGCAACAACTAATGTCCAATTTATACGAGTTATTCACATTTGTAAGGGTCATGGCAAACTGGAGGAATTCAAAGTGAAGTAATACAATGAGTGGCACTCAGACATAAGAGGAAAAAAAAAGAGAAACACAAAAATCAGAGAATTCACGTGATAGGATGACTTTCTGCAAAATAAAGACACATACCCTTAACTCCATAGGTACCAAGGGAAACTGAGGGTACTGAGTATCTTGTGAAATAAAGTAGCCTCTCTCTATAACAGAGTCTACTTTTCTACATCACATTTTGGTTAGGATAATGCTATGATAATTAAAATATTTCAGTGGTAAGTGCTAGTGGATATATATTTCTGTAAGTCAGGTGAATAATTGTGTACAACCCATTGAGGATTATTTTAAACTAGTAAAGTAATTATTTGGGGTCATAGAGATTTTTGGACATTGTTTAGGATAAATAGTCTTTATTCATGATGTATACAGTTGCTTTTCTACCAGCAAAGAAAGAAAACAGATGCAGAAAAGGAAAATGGGAATGGTACAGTTGTTCCAATCAACTTCATTGATAAATGTCAGAGGACTTGCAAAAAACACAACAACGTTTTTAGGGGTAATCAAACTTTCCATCTTTTCTTAATATTGTTATTAGAATTGCTTTCCCCGGTTGACTGAAGGGCATTTTTGAACCAATATTTATCAGCAACTTTCCTCTCAAACTCTTGCCTTCTTTGTGCTATGCTAATATAACACAGAACTATTCGCATTCGATGAGAACTGATAGTGAGTTTTGATACTAATTTGTTGCCAGCTGTCAAAAAAAGTGTGCAATTATGGAAGTTTTACCAAGATAGTTAGATTCATTCTACAGTTAAGAGGCCTAAAAATAGGTAATTTATTCAACATCTTTGTTTAGAAGCCCCAGATGTTGTCACAGTTAAATTACAAACAAATAAATTCAACCTTCAGAGAAAATAGAGAGGTTCTAGTTAGGAACATCCCCAAAATATGTTTTGAAAACTTCTTGAAGTTTTTTGAAAATTGCTTGATCTTTGTGGGTGGAACATCCTACTTGTTTTTGTTTAGACTATAGCCAGAGGCCTGTTCCACCCACAGAAATTGAAACACACTTAGAATACTTAAATATTAGGTTGTTTTGAATGCAAGAATAAGCATACCAATAAACCATAACTGCATAAGCATTTTTAGGCCCAATGGCCCTATGCTAAAAATAGCCTTGGCCCACTGTTTAGCACTTATGACTACTCTGTTATAGGAGCTATTCTATGAAGTTTAAGCATAAGATAATAATAATTCTTGAACAAATGCTTCAGCCCTGACTAGCTGGTGGCTCTCTGATGAGCTCACTATAGTTGTTTTGTATCTTATATTAAGGGTCTGTGAACTGGATCCAGTATCTTGATGTTGTACAATGAGTAAAAGGTGCTGGCTACTGGCCATGCTCCTGTTTGTACGGCCCAGGATGCTCTTGCCCTGTGCTGCTATAAGGGCACACTGCTGGCTTGTGTTCAGCTTGCTGTCTACCAAGGCCCCCGGAACATTTACAAAGTGCTTCTTCCCAGACCGTCAATCCCAACCAGTAGCTTTTTGCAACTGCAGAAAATGTGCTCCAAGAGGGCTAATTCCACAATTTTCCCAAGGACAAAAGCAAACCTGTCTGACTTGTATTTCCCCAGATAATGTTTTTGACCTTTCTTGAAGGTAGGTGCATCATTTACCTTTTACCCTGATCTCCATGACTTTTTGAAGATATTCAAGAGCAGACTTGCCATGATTTCAGCAAGTTCTCTCAGAATTCTTAAATACAGCCCAGAGGGTCTGACGGGCATTTGTGTCAGGTTCTCTGTAATGATCCTTGACTTGATCTTCATCCACTGCTGTGAGTTTTCTCCACTTTGATGCCTGCCTTTAAGCAGAGAGGACTCTGAGAATTTATTGGTTAAAAAAAAAAAAAAAAAAATGTAAGCTCCTGTTATCATTCTTGCATATTTAGCTGTAAGTGAGCTTTTTTTCCTCTAATGTCAACCCTACATGCATGGGCAAGATTTCATTAGGCTCTTCAAAGACTTAACACACTTCCATATGTTAATAAAGTATCTGCAAAAAATGCCCAACGTTGATGTCACTTAATCTCTCCTCTGACTCTCAGATTCACAAACTGTCAGACAGCTGGTTGTCAATCTCACAGAATACTTCCATAATTAAAACTGCTGTTGGAGAAGTATGGATCAAGTAGATCCTATCTCTCCCCACCATTCCTTCCTCTTCAAAGAGGGTTTCAGGGTTGCAAACAATCTCTACTGACCACATGAGCTGTGCAACCAAGCACTGACCTGTAAGGTCTACCTACTCCTCCCCAGGCCTTTCTATTTTGACAACAGGATGGAGAGGAAGCCACCTGGACACCATATCCTCATTCGCTTTTATTTCTAGATCTAAACAGTTCCTTTGGTTATATCAGAAGTCTCCGCCAGCATTATTATTATCACCTACATGGGTAAGTTGCAGTGACTGATAATATGAAGGCCAGAGGAACCTTAGCAGGTTCTCTGCAACATCCCCATTCTGAGCACCTGAGAAAAGTAGCGAATCTCTAGATCCAAAATTCATGTTGTCAGATGGGGTTTTCTCCAACTAATTTCAATTACCAGTTCTCATCTGGCTCATACCTTCTCAGACAGAACTTCTTCCCCCTCCTTTGCTACCAGGTCACAAAATCTATGGAGCTGAATATCTCTGGAAGGAGAGGGTGGCTTTTTTCCTTTTGACAGAAGTCATAATATTCTAGATACTATTCCACTAATTGCTATCTGAGGCTTATTCTGGTCTTTCACAGTTAGGTGTTCAAGACTTCATCTCTGCAAGGTCTGTGTGAGACTCCTTTCAGACTTTTCATCTTTTGTGGTGCTGTTCAGTACAACGTTTAAAACTCTTTTATGTGTTTATCATTATTTTCATAAAGAAGCAGATAAACAATTGTAGACTGGAGTAGCAAAAGTTATCAGTGAAAAGTACCAGTAAAAGTAAATTGGATGGTCTGGGTGTACAAGCCAGTATCTATGAGATGAGAAAATGGAAGCATTATAACACAGGGTTTAATATATTTCTTGTCAGTAACAACAAGTACAATAAACCTGCAATTAATGAACTCATCATGCTTCATCCTGTCATTACTGAGAAGTACAAATAAGCCTCTCAACCCATCATGCTATAGAAGAGATCATTCAAACTATCAACCTGAATAATGTCTTTAAAGGACATGATCAGCAAAAAATATCAGGTTTTCATGTAATTTCACAAAATAATCAACTTCACAGACAGAAATTAAGGAGATTCAATTTACATCATGTTACTCAACAGTTGTGGCAAACCTTTCAAAACTATATAATATTCAATAGCATTTACATATATATTGTCATTACCATTCTAAACTCTACTAGATTAAAACCCAAGCTCTTGCTAATTCACGAGTCTTGCAGGGCAGAACAAATTACAGAAAAAATTGAGATGTCTATGGAAACTTCATGTGAGTTAATTAACCTTGACTCCCTTCTCAGTTCTCTCAGGCTATGAAAATAGATACTCTTGTGACATTGTTCATCTCACATAGTTTAATCATTTATTTCTGGACAAGACAAATTGTACCACAGCTTATTTCTCTGTATTTACCATAAAAAACCTAACTGCATTTAGAATACATGTCATTTGATTTCATCCATTTAAAAGTGAAATATCTAGTAAAGAATGGTCTTCAGAACACTCTTGTTGCATGGCTCTTCATCCAGAGTTTGATTCCTTTTGTCTGTTTTATTCTAGGATTGGAGGAATCACCCTGATTGTATCTATGTTTTTTTTACATCTGGATGAAACCTGTGATATAATTAGAATAAGCCCATAAAAATTAAGGATAATAGTCCTTTTATCTATTTAGCTGCCATCTGAAAAGGATGGTACAATCCCCATGATTATCAACTCATAGCAAGAACTCTAATCTCCAAATTACCCTCATCTATAGAATGGTTAATTCTGAACTTCCTCCAGCAAACCCACATTTCAGTGGACAGTAAGATAGATTCTCACTCATATTTCAGATAGTTTCTAGGAGAAAAACATGACTGAATCTCTGCATACTTAGAAGAGATCTAATTTATCTTTTTCTGCTCTCTGAATGTGTGATCTAATTATTGGCAAGAGAGTAGATTACACTCCATTTACTGTGTTTTCTTCAGTCTGCTAAAATAATTACTGCTGTTTTGTGATAGACATATCTGAGGCCATCTACTGAGCTTGTCTCAGTATTTTAGCAATAAGCTCTTTCATTTGAGTATTTTGCGTTTTCTAAATTATTTTTTTTTTTTTATTTTCTGACTAGGTAGAAGCAATTTTGATCATTCCATTAGGGTTTTTCCTAGGCATCTGAAGAATTTAACATGTGAAAATATTAGCTGTCACATGTCTTTTTGATTTTTAAAGCAAAAGTAAAAACTTTCAAGTTGATTTACTTAGTTTAGTATGTATATTATGTTTCAAATAAATATTAGCCATCAAAGTTCCATATTCAGTTCAGTATTTAACAGCATTAGGAACAGAGATAGCAAGGTATTTAGGTTAGAAAGCTAAAATTCATTTTACAGTAAGTTCAGACTTCTCAGTTACCTCTGAAAGGAGAATGGTGTTTTTTAAGTTCCTTTTACTTTTCTCCTTTATCAGCTCTAGTCAGGCCATCTCTAGAGTACTGTGTCCAGTTCCGGGCTCCTCAGAACAAGAGACATCAACATACTGAAGAGAGTCCAGTGAAGTGTCACAAAGATGATTAAGAGTCATGCCTTCCCATGAGGAAAGGCTGAGAGATGTGGGACTGTTTAGCCTGGAGAACAGAAGAGTTGGTGTGGGAGGAAAATCTTGTTAATATATATAATTACCTGAAGGGAGAGTGCGAACAGGATAGAACCAGGCTCTTTTCAGTGATGTCCAGTGAGAAGACCAGAGGCGATGACCACAAAAAAACACAACAAGTTCAATCTGAACATCAGGAAATACATTTTCACTGTGAGAATGACTGAGCACCAGCTTGCCCAGGAAGGTTGTGGAGTCTCATTCCATGGAGATATTTAAAAGCCGTATGGGTGTGATTCTGGGTAAACAGTTCTAGGTGACCCTGCTTGACAAAGCTGCTAGACCAGATGACCTCTCGAGGTCCCTTTCAGCATCAGTCATTCTCTGATTCTGTATTTCCTGTCAGTTAAATACTCCAGTGTTACTAAATGTCATGGTTTTACCCCAGCTGGGAAGTAAGCCATCCAGAGCCACTCACTCTTTCTTCTCCCCCACCCCACCCCCCCCACACACCTCAGTGGCATGGATCAGAGAGTATTAGAAGGGTAAAAGTGAAAAACCTCTTGGAAAGGACAGTAAAACAGGGAAAGCAAAAGCCACACGCACAAACAAAGCAAAACAAAGAATTCATTCATCACTTCCCATGGGCAGGCAGGAGTTCAGCCATCTCCAGGAAAGCAGGGCTTCATCAGTTACTTGGGAAGACAAATGCATAACTCTAAATATGCCCCCTGTCTTTCTTCTTTCCCCAGATTTATACGTTGACTATGACTGCATATGGTATGGGATATCCCTTTGGTCAGTTGGAGTCAGCTATCCCAGCTGTGTGCCCTTCTAACTTCTTATGCACCCCCAGCCTTCTTGCTGGTGGGATGGGGTGAGAGGCAGAAAAGGCCTTGACTCTGTGTCAGCACTGCTCAGCAGTAACAATAACATCCCTAAATTATCAACACTCCTTTGCTTGCAAAACCAAAATATAGGCCCCTACCAGCTACTAAAGAAAAAAGTTAACTTTATTCTAGTCAAAATCAGCAAAACAATAGATGACACAGACTACCTATGACCTTGATGACTTATTAAGGGTCAACTGCCTCCATATAGACATCTTAAGATGATGATACTTGAAGCAAAGGAATCTAGAGCTGGTGCAAGGAATACAGATCCACTCTAGAGAAGCAGTCAGATGAGTTTTATTAGCTTGATAAGTAAAACCTGATAGCTTGATCACAACAAGAGATCTTGAAGGGAACCAGGAGAAAAAAAAATCAGAGAAACTACATAAGCAAGACAATACAATATAGACCAATTATTGAGACAGAAAGATAGCTACATTCAACCAATACTTCATGGTTGCCTGTGATATGTTTCTGAAAGTGAAGGAGCAATCCATAACTGTCAAAGATAACCACAGAGAAATTTAATCAAAAATCTATCTTCAGGCTAAAACTGTCAGGGCATGTGAGCAGTAAAGTGAAACTATAAATAAAAAGCAGGAGAATATATATAAGAAATAGAACAAAAGATGACTCTCAAAAGATGGATGACCTTGGGAAAACATTCCTAAATTTGAAACTAATCTGGTCCAAGAACCACTATTCCCAAATCTAGAGCTGACCTGCATCAAAAATCATCTGTGTGATCCATACTCTATTACATTGAAGAAATTCTGGCTATGGAGAGGGAACAATAAAAAAGCTGTTTTCCTGACATTTTATAACTTTCTTACATACATAGCACATATTATTTGTTTAATGTGGAGAGACATAATGTGAAAACCCAATGTTCACAAATTTTCTGTCCTACCTTACCAAATAAATGTAGTTCACATCAACTTACAGTTCTTCATCTCTGCAGTTCCTTATTTTTTCCCCGGATTGTCTCTAAAATCAAGTACCTTCAGCTGTCGCTCATGGAGATTGATCTTAGGAAACTGTTTCCCTGTGAACAGCTTTGGTAACTTCAATGTAAACTCTGATTTTACCAAGACAGTCCAAACACTACAGAGTAACTACAAATGTATATTTTTTTCTGTAGACCACAGGGTTTAATGCAAGGAGAAAGAGTTGCGTTCCTCTTGCTCTGAGCAACATATATTATTGGACTAATTAATTAGAAATATAAACCTACATATATAAATACTTTCTGAATTTTTGTTTACTGAATTAGGAGACCGAAGATCAGTTTCTATATTACTGACTGTTCTACATTCAGAAAAGGTCTTAGACTTTGGAATAATCCTTCACAACGAAGGATAGCATGGATTCTTTTTGAATAGGGAAGGTACATGCTTTTTTACCAAAACAATACAATGCAAGAGTAAAATAATGGATGCAGACAGTAGTTCCTCTCCCTCTCCTTCTCCTCTCCTCCCCTCCCCTCCTCTGAGTACTGAGATTTTGAAATGCTTTTCAGACCTAGCCTTAGGTTCTTGTATCTTGAGTAGACAAGGAGAGTATTCACAAAAGTTAAGTAGACAAGCTTGGTACATAAAAATTCCTCTACTGTTAGTGGAGACAAGTCAGTTGTTCAAGAAAGGCATTCGGAGGATTTAAAATTAAACTCCTGAAGAGCCCTTGAATGAGGTTCTTTCTCTCTCCAGTAATGGAGAACTCTATGAAAACCAGTTGCACAAGAAAAATTCTGTCATGCATACACACATAATGGTTTCCCAAGTAATTTGAAAATTAGGCAAATATCTAGCAAGAATTTTTAATGGTAAGTGGAAATAATAGTAAGCTCTGGAGTTACAAATGTCACCAGCACACTGGTTCTATCTCAGTTTCCCAAAACTAAATGGAAATTAGTCTTCTCCTGTCATTCTTTCCTCTTCCTTTACTGTTGTTCCTTTGGTCATTACATCATTTAAGAAAGTTGTATGCATTCCTCCTAAACAGAACCTGAACCAGGATCTCCCAAGCATCATTTTAATAGCAAAGCCATGTCCAATAAAATAGGTATAAGCTTAATGATGTACATGTTGTGAACTCGTATGAATAACTGATTATAATTAGGAATAAATTAGCTCGGCATAGGTTAAATAAAATAAAAAAGAAATCAAACTGTGCACTACAACTATCAGAGTTTTATAGTTGCCTGATAAATTTAATATATAATAGACTTCCCTGAATGAAAAACCTACATGTTTCTCTGTCCTAAAGCTTTGGAAGACCAGCCATAAGAACAAGGAAAGTTTTCCCTTGTGATACTCACTTTCTTCCTGTTTGAAAAACAAGTCAACTAGTGAAAGAAAAAAATGTATTGAGTTTGAGAAATGTGGATTATACTCTGTGTGGTTTCATGAAGAATGAAAGTATAAACAACATAAATACATTCAGACAATTAGACATTTCTCTTTGTTAAACAGCAACAGAGTAGCATAAGCTCTGATACCTTGGAAGGGGGAGGAAATCCTAGGGAAATAATGGTTTCCTTTATTTACATCTAACTGCAAAATAGTAAACTGTATTAAAAATATCTTTAGACTGACATTTTTTCTTTTTTATAAGATGTGTTTATTTGATGCAAGATTTTTTTTTGATAATTACTCATTATTGATGAAGAGCAAAATAAGTCTTCAAGCAAGGTCATATATAATTTATAACTACATATGTTTCAGCAGCTGCCAGGATTACACTGCTATACATGTTTTATATTTGCAACATTCTTCTTGATGTTAGAAAAGACACCTATTTCTCTCTGAGGTAATCTTTCCCCCTCAAATCTTTATAGTCAGTTAAAAGAAAAGTTCTCAGTTTGTGCAGGAAATCAGAAGAATCACATGAAATCATGTTTTACATAATAATATTTTATGTAGAAAAATAGCTGATTCAGTTTTAATATTGTGAAGTGGAAGTGATATAAACCTTCTCAGCTTTATGATCTGTATGAAGAACAAAACATATTTAAAGTGTTTTCCTACTAAGCTATAACAGAATCCCAAGAACAAGGTAAAGAGGCCTAAATTAATACAGACTTTGCAATTAAAAAATAAGAAAGTATAACCTCAAAAGATGAATGTGTTTAATTCCATTGTTTCTTTGTTCATTAGCTGCCATGCAAACAGTGTCTACTATTAATGTAATGAAAAATACTGACAATATTTTAAGATTTTTTCCCACAGGAAACATTTATATGTGCCATTCTTGAACTATGACAACATTATATGCAATAAATTAATATACTATTTAGAAATTAAAACAAAACCAAACCTTTCATTGAAGATACATAACGTGTTTAGAAATAGAGAATTTCTGAGAACATGAATTTTTAATTGCCTTTGTGAAAAGTTCTGATAAACTATGACTGTATAATTATTTCTCTACACTCAGGATGTGCTAGTACGACTTTTCCTGATTACAATGATATTCTAAACCTTAACAACTCAGTGTACTGATGAATATTTGTAATTGGAAATGTGAAATAGCCTAAAGCTGAATTAATTATGGTTTTTATATGTGCATGATAAGGATATATCCATATACGTATGTAGTTAAAAGAATATGAAAGTTGAAAAATGAATCATTAAGATGCCTACAAAATATGACAATAAAGGTTACACCTGCAAATATAATTCAACCCCCAGGCAGATAAACATCATGTAATATGGCACAATACCATTAGAAGCTATATTTTTGCTGCAGGACAGGCAATATTTATTTCTTTTTTTCCTTACTTTTTGATTGCTTTGTAACTGTAATATTCACCAGTGTATCATTTTATGCAGAAAAGAGGGAAAAAATCATAGCACAAAAAATATTAGTCACCCCCTCCCTGAAGTCATTGACACACTCAAGATCTTTACAGGAATTTCCATTTGCTTGTCATATGGACTAGTTGAGTAAAATATAACACTAAGGTGGCTGTTAACTTCTTGATTAACCCTACTTTACAGAAGACTGGAGACATTGAGAGTTGTAAGTCAGTATCACAATATTTTTTTTTAATTAAAAAGGAACACTGAATTCAGGAAGAATATTTTTATACTGAAAGTCTGGAGAGAAGTTTGTCTGATATGATAGACTGCTACACCCCTCATTGTCATCTGATTTCTTCTGACGCTGCCTTTCTATTCTCAGTGTTCATTCCTGTTTTTCTCTTCTGTTGCCATTTCCACAATCCCATGCCCAGTCTTTTTGCTTCCTGGGTTCTATTCCATATTTACTATCTCCTGCAATTACCTAGTTTGGTACCTGCATGTCTCCTTCATAGATGTACTTCATCCTCCTCTCCCACAATCATCTTCTCTCTCTACTAAACTTTGCCATTCCCCCCTCCCTGTTAATATACTTCTCTGGTCTTTTTTTTTCCTGGTTTTCCCAACCACATGAGACCACACATCTCCTCCAATTTAGTGTTGCTCTCCAATTCATACTCGGAAATTCATATTAACAAATGAGAATTTATTTTTTTTTGTTAATCTATTTTTCAGCTATCGAGCAAAGTTTAAAAAAAAGTTCTACTGAAATGAATGGTAAATGCTTAGAGTTCAAATTTAGGATGTATTTCAGTCTTCGGCTTAAAGCTTGAACTAGGTCTTAAAAAGTAATAAGTATGACCGTACTTCAAATATGCAGAACAAGATCTTTTCCTCAAATTCCATTAAAATAAAAAAAAAAAAAAGTAGCTGTATTGTTAGACAAATTTCGAGGATGGGAATTTTAAGTCTGAATGTCTTAACACTGGCAAAATTAGAGTGATTGAAAACCTGATTTTCCTATGTGCAACATCTAGGAAAAAAAGATATCTACACTGCCTATAAATGGAAGACAATCACCATGTGATGAAATAAATTTTGTTTAGAATGAGGGAATTATTGACAGGTTAAAATTGGAAGGTATAGCTGAAGATTATCTAATCCAACTTCATGTTAAAAGCAGGACTAATTTCAAAGTCAGATCACATTGCCTATGTCTTGTCTAGCTGAGTTATGAAAATCTCAGGGGGTGTAGATCTCACAGCCCTTCTGGGCAACCTCCTCCAATGTTCAGCTTCCTTCATTGTGAAGAATTTTCTCTTCAAAGTCAGCCACAATTTCCCTTATTGAGTTGTTTTCCTTATTATCTGTCTGTTATGTACTTCACAAGAGAAACTCTTGTCTTATAGCTCTGATTTATGTAAATGAGAACTATAGGTCAATCCCCTGATTTATCCTTTTCTTCTTCAGTTTAGTCAGACTCAGTTCCCTTAGGCCTTTCATTTGTCAACATTTGTCTGATTTGTCAACATCTGTCTTATACTGTGGCATCAAAAATGGGACACCGTTTTCCCACCACGTTGCAGTTTTCCAGCCTCATAAGTACCAGGAAAAAGGGATACTTCCCTTGATATACAGACTGTATGACATCTTTGCAAAAGTGGCCCAATATGTAGTTGATGGTCATCACTGCAAGTGCACAGTCCACTTGTAATTTATAGAGTTTACAAGATTCTGCTTCAGTTACACTAAAAGCTTATTACTTTAATTTATTTACAATTTTTAAATTCTGTTTCATTTAAGAGTTTTGACCAATTTCCCCATACATATGACACTTCCTTTTTTGTTGTTTTATTTATTTTTAGATCAATGAATAAACAGTATATACTGTTTCCAAGTATTTTAGGCAAAACCTGTAGTTTCAGTTGCAAGATTTAGGGATTATGGAACATGCAGGTGTTCTGTACTGTCTGAAGACAGCGTTCTAGTATTGGTATTTACACGGAACAGGTTATAGGTTCAACCTTTTTTTTGACAGGCACTGCTGTACTACAGACATCACAGCAACCTGTCAGGGTTTAGCCTTACAAGACAGTTCAGTTCCATACAGTTGCTCACTCACTCACTCCTCCACAGTGGAATGGGGGAGAGAATTGAGAGGGTAAAAGTGATGAAAATCAGGGGTTGAGATAAAGATAGTTTAACAGGAAAGGAAAAGCCATGCACAGAAGCAAACAAAACCAGGAATTCATTCACCATTTTCCATGTGCAGGCAGGTGTTCAATCATCTCCAGGAGAGCAGGGCATAACAGTAATTTGGGAAGACAAATGGCATCACTCCAAACATTCCCCGTCTTTCTTCCTCCAGCTTTATATGTGGAGATGATGCCATATGATATGGGATATCCCTTTCATTAGCTGGAATCAGCTGTCCTGGCTGTGTCCCCATCCAGTCTCTTGAGCATCCCCAACCTCCTGTTTGGTGGGGTGGGATGAGGAGTAGGAGAGGCTTTGAGGCTGTGTAAGCACTGCTCAGTAGCAACAAAAACTCTTCTGTGTTATCAATACTGTTTTTCTCACAAATCCAAAAGACAGTACTAAACAAGTTTCTTTGAAGAAAAATGAACCCTATCCTATTTAAAATGAGTACAGGAACACTGGAATATAGAGAAGGCATGGGTAAAAGTTATCTTCTATATTACTGTCATAAATAAACATATCTTTCCTTGTATGATTTTTTTTAATAAGGTTTTATCTATCATAGATGAGGAATCAATTGTTAGACATAATTATGATGTTATATTAGAGTGCTAAGAATATTTTGAATATCCCTCAGCTTATGAAATAAATGTCTGCTCCTCTTTTTGAATAAAAATAAAAATATAGGGGAGATTCTGGCTAGCTCAGTAAAAGATGCTGTTATTGATTCCGATCCAGTTGTTGGCACTGCATTCCCTCCCCACTGGTACCACAACAAGAGAAAAAAAGAAAAGTTTAATTTAGCTCTTAACCTTCAGCCCCTCTGAGGAATGTGTCATCATTTCCATGTGTTATGCCAATTGATTTCATATGTATTATTTTACCTTCATCCTTGAAGTGGTTTTGCCATCTTTAAAGCAATTAAAGCAAATAGAAAGTAGAATTGCAGAAATCTGAATGGAAACCTTGACATCAGGGAGTGGGTAATTATATGCCCTGGGGTAAGATCCTGTGACAACAGAGGTACTTGAAGTGGGACGTAAGTGACATTTATTTGTGTATGTCAAACTTCAGTTTTCTATTTTCCTCTTCAAACGCTGTCTGTTTATTATAATTTGACCTTTGAGTAGTTTTAACAAGTCTAAGGACCTTAAAGCTAAGCTATATTCAATCTATTAAACAGTTATATTTTACCTGAGTCCTGTGAGAGGCCTTATTAAGATCTCTGTGAAATACAGAGAATGTTATCACTAAAAAAAAAAAATCTATGTATATATATATATATATGGTGTATGTGGTGATCAGAGCTCACTGAGCAAACAAATTCATCATTCAGTTCTTCCCTCTGTTGCTGAAAGTTTAACTCACCAAACTGGAGGCAATTCACAGGACTTAGGAGTACTTCCATCTATTTTACTGAGACTGTGGCATTGCATCAAGTTTATAAGGCCACAAAAGAAGAAGAAAGCATATCTTATTCAGCAGTCTATTTCTTAGGGAATTACCTGGTTTAAAGAAATCCTGATTTACGGTCCCCTAGGTCTTACTACGTAAATACACCTGGTATATTAGACTAAAAGTCTCAGGACTTTATTAGATGAATAAGCATCTATCCTAAATTTCACTCAAAACCTCTCCTTATCTTTCTGTTCCTGTAAGAAATGCTATTTTTCTCATCCAGTACATTCCTAACCCTCAGCAATCATCCCTGGTGTGTTTCCTCATATTTAATAAGAACTATGATACAAGATAGATGGATGTGTTTTACAAATTGCAGATCCTTTAGATAGCATTTTAGAGGACACATGGGCACTTTCACTCAGATCCTGTCCCGTGTTGCTCAGACATGATCCAGTCTAGTCTGGCACCTGTTAGCTTCATTAGCACAACATTTTCCTCAGGACAATACTCTGAGAATAAAGAGTACAATAATAAGAACCTGCCTCGTCTTGAAGTACAATACTCTTTTTATGCATTGCACATAAAAACCAGTGCACTTAATTAAGCCTACACATCCAAGAGAGATCAAGGATTCCTCTGTCTTGTCAAACATCCATAGAATTATATGTCTTGGCATCTCACTTCTAGATATTCATATCTTGGATTTGCTTGTTACTCATTTTTAGTGTTGTAAGGCTAAAACTTTTCTTGGTATAATGTCTATATGTTTTGTTAGAACAAAACAGACAAAAAACCAAAACCCCCAAAAAACGAACTTGCATTGTTTCTGCACAGAGTATGGAGAAGGTGTTTTCTCAGAGATAGAGGTATCCAAACCACTACATTAAAAGAATTTTTAGTACTCATTTGTAAAGGCAATTAAGTGCACAAAAACCAAGCAACTAGTTTCTTACTCCTTTTCTTAGTTCTTAACTATGATGGTAATATTCCTACACTCATACACATGGAACAAATATTTCAACAGTAATATACAACTCAATATGTGAATACCAGGAGTCAACCTGTTCTATTTTGATGATTTGCTAAATCTACCAAATAGTAAAGCTTCTCAAAAGTCATAACCTGTTAATATTTAACCAAACAATTAATTTTAACCTAATGGATGCTAAAAATTCTTTATAATTTAAATATGTTTCTCTGGAAAGATGATGCTTTCCTTTTAAAATTTCTTTACTTTCTTCTTCTTTACTTTGCTCTTTATGTTTTGACAATATTGTTTCATCAGTTAATACTGTGAAAAGTGAGTACTGCATTGATGTATAAAAGTATCATTCCTCTTCACAGTCATGCACATTATTACATATGGCGGCAAGGTTTCAGAGACTGCTCTAAATAAAGAAAAAATAAGTGTTAATGTATAATTGAAAAGCAAGTTTAGTTATGACAAACTACTGAGATTTCTAAATAGTTAACAAGAGAAGTTTTGCTTATTTATTCTGTTAAGTACTCTCCATATAGGAATTAGTTAGAGACTAATACACAGATTTTTTAATAAACATGCATAAAATGTTCACAATTTTCATAATCAATTACCACACTTACCAAAGAATTATTAAATAACGTTGTTAGGTAATTATATTATTTGCAAAATATGAAGGGGTTTATGTAATAGTCCCTGACTCTGACTCTAGTTGAAAACTAATGATCTTAGGGGAAAAAAAAATTCCAAAAAACAGACCTATGGAACATTACCAGTTTTCTGGATTGCTGTAAATGACATGTTTTCCTACCAATGACTTTGTTGATAGCATCAGTACTGTTCCTGTCTTATTCATCCTAACAACAGTATACTATCATTATCTTTCACAGAATAAGGGTGTATAGAGACAGATTTCAAAAAATGATTAGGTGAATAGAGACATTAAAAATATCATCTCACCACCAATTACAACAAAGGCAATGATATACTTCTTGGCATACTACACTACAGTCCCTGTAGAGATGGTGTCTGCGTTGCTTAAAATCTGTCCTACTACCATCATATCCTGTGACAGCATCAGCTGCAGAGTTATTTTACATGTCAGAATTAAGTAATATGTGGATTGTTTGTGTATCGTATTACTTATTACACTACATGTGCCAGTGTTTTCCTTCATGTTGTTTTCTTCATCTTCTCTTTCTCCATTCTGTTTTCTTATACAGTGATTAATGTATTTATGCTGAGAGTCCCTAAGATATACAAAGCGTGGTAAAATGGTTAAACAAAATAGATACCTCACTGTAGACATTTACAAATGACTTAGAAGACTGATTTGATGTTCACACATTCTGCTCTGGGTGATATCTGCAGAGAGCTTTTAGGAAATGCCAGACAGTATGCTCTGACAAAATAGCTGGCCTGCTGAATTTAAGCTCTTCACCTGATGCACTTGGAAGTGGCATGTGCAAAGCTGTCCTTTACATGTAATAATAGGATTTTTTAGGTTGGAAAAGACCTTTAAGATCATCGAGTCCAACCATTAACCTAGAACTGCCAAGTCCACCACTAAAGCATGTCCCTACACGACACATTTACATAGCTTTTAAATACCTCCAGGAATGGTGGCTTAACTACTTCCCTGGGCAGCCTGTTCCAATGCTTAATGACCTTTTAGGTGAAGAAGATTTACCTAACACCCAAGCCAAACCTTCCCTTGTGCAAGGCCGTTTCCTCTTGTCCTGTCTTATGCAGTGTATACACATATGAGGTTTCAAGTCATTATGCAAATGTTCCAGAGCAATATGTCATGTCAAACAGTACACTTGCTCTTTTTTTCAATTACCGAAAAACTACTTCCTGTGTAGAAATTAATCTACAATCCCAGAGAGGAAAAGCACATTGTGATCTGATTCTCTGTTACACCAATAAGTCATTACTGTGACAAATAGGGTAAGATGTGGTTCTTACCACACTTGATGTTACTAAGCATACATTTTGTCTAATGAATGTCTAATTACAAATATGTGAACAATACAAGGAAAACAGATTAGAACCCAGCATCTCTTATGTCTAGGTTCTCAGAAATCTGTTCAGATGCCACAGTACACGGACAAACACAGTTTATTCTGGGATTTTCAGAGGTGTTTCTGAGCAACTTCCCCTGAAATCAACAGTATCTTAAAATATAATAACAATAAAAACAACAGCAAAACCAAACAATAATAATCATTTTAAAAAGTTGTTTTGGTTTTAATTGTATAATTTTGAATATGAAAAATAAATGATTGCTTTGCCAGAGTTCATTAGAACACCACAGGTTAATTTCTATTTAATTACAGTGAGAGTACTAGCATTTGCTACCTGTAATTTAGGTTTTAAACATTGTATAACAAAACACTGATTATTTCACATCAGTTCATTAGTATTAACATATTAGTTGCAGATAGTAACATTTGTAAAGCTGTGGAAAAAAATCATAATCCCAGTTTTCAAAACAATATTATTGGAATAATAGTTAAGTTAATGATGAATACTATCCATTTAATGGTTAGAATTCATCATTTCCTTGTTACTAAATGTAAAAAAAAAGTTGAAACATATTCAGCATATGATGCTTATTAAATAATTTAGCATGTAAGTAGCAGGAAGACAAATAGTATGCATGCATTAAGGGCAGATAAATCTGGTGTTGCTTTTTTTTTCCCTCCAGAAAGAAAACACTGAACTAGAAATAAGGCACGGATCTGAACGCCTTCCAGCTCAACTGTATAAAAAATATTACTGTTCTATCAAATAATTTTCTATAAAAGTTCATCTGCTTTTTGAGAAATAAAATTAAATACTAACTTTGGAGTTCTAACTTCTTCTGGGCATTCCTACTGTTCCACTCACAAATTTTATGGCAAAACAGAAAACAGCATATACGTGGACTCTAGAATTATTTGTTTTTCTGGTTAATGATTTAATAGTCTAATAATCCACATTGCCTGATTAATTCAGAAAAGTCTCATTAAAATTAATAAAACCTGTGTAGGAGGTTTTTCTGGTTTTTTTTTTAGTTGTTTGTTTTTATTATGTCTATTCTCTTCCCCTCTCCCCATGCAATTACTGGATCCTTTTCCCTGTAGTTATGCTCAGTGTTTCTCTTGGTCCCACCTAAGAATGACCATTGCAGGCTTCTTCTAGAAGTGGGGGGCAGAATTACATTGAGTTATCACCACCCTGACTTCTTTTCTGGGCTTGTGGTAATTGTTTCTTTCACCTAAGACTAAGGCACACCTAGATTTAGTTTTATAATTTCTTACCACATTGTATTTGCTTCATCAGCACACAGCTGAACTAGATCCAGTCAGGAATACCCTTATGATATGTGAAGAGACACTCATCTGATGAGTCTCTAATGGCAAGCATACATGTACTGCGGGAGCTGGTAATGCATACTCCTAACCTCCAGCTCCAGAAATGTGTCTCGGTTACTTCAGTAGGTGACTGGAAGAGAGCCTTGTTATGGAATTCCCTTAACATGTGCAAGAAACGTATTCTTGAACACTTACAAGATCTGAAGGCCTATAACAGGAAGTCAGATCTTTTTTTCTTTATATCTGGTTCAGTTCCTACATTTATTGCATTTTTTGACTAAGAGTAAGCAAGTTTTCCCTTGGAGCTGCAGACAGCAGAGAAGAAAGCCCATATTATTTTCATACAGTATTAAGGTAGAGGAGGCAGGCCACACTCCCTCCAAAAAAAACCCCATAATAAAAAGTTACAAATAAATAAACACATACCCACCTATAGAAACCACATGTGAGAGTGTACTGGATTGTTAGCTTAACTGGTACTTCCAACCTGTATAAATTTTAAACCACCCTGGCACCTTTTCCTTTCACAACTTTTGCAATTGCAGCAACATGTTATTTGTCACTTGGTTGCTCATGTTGAATAAAAGGAAGTTCAGGAAAAAAATTTGCTTCCTCACATATTTATGATATTAAAAAATAATTAAAAAATGTATTATACAGTAGAAACTCAGAAAATTCTATTTTTTATATTCATCATACTTTTTTAATATAAAACATTATACAAAAATATAAAGTGAGGTTTGACTTCTGTTGATTTGAGGGTCTGTTTCAAATCTTAGTGACTTTTTCAGAAGACTTATAAAAACAAATTCATTGTCTAATACACATGCTGAAATAAAATATAGTTAAGATAATTTTAAGAATATTGGGGTTTATATCCTGTATTTTGATAGGACAATTTTGTTTCCTTTGCAGTGCCTACAAGTGCCTCTAGAACAGTCTTTTGAATCCAGAGATATCCTATCACAAATGCAAATATCATACTCTAAGATTCCTTTTTTCATTTTGTATTTTAAAAATTATTATTCTTAGTTCTCTGACCACGATCATAAGTCAAGAATGCTGAATAGGATCTGAGATTTCCCCTATTAGAGAAAGGTTCCCAGGCATCCAAGAAAAAAAGATCTATCCTAATAACTCAAAACCTAAGAGCAGATAAACAAAAGATAGGAAATGAAGCAGCAGATATGTTCTAAGATTCAGATGAGCCCTGAAGACTTTTGTTTTATCACCAGTGAATCTTGTGTAATCAAATAATGTGGCATGGATGAAGAGATGTCTCGGTTGAAGTTCTGGCATCCTGACACAATAAAGTCACTCAGGATTGCCTGGACATATTGACAGTCTTGAATGGCACTGGACAGTTGATTTTTTTTTTTTATTGGAAAGAAATGCCTTTATTGACAACTACAATATGAGACGCATGCTTAGGTCATCCTTACAGAAAAATTAAAAGTATGCAAAAAGCAAGAACTTGTATTTGTCATTAAATTAATAACCAGGTGATACCCTTGTATTAGTTATTCTTCGGTGCAACTTCTTTACATTCAGTGGATACCATTTTGCTCTTTATTTATGTTTTCTTTTCTAGATGTAGAAGGGAGCTTTTTTTTAAATTTTCTAATCTCCATATCATCCCTGATTCAGACTGTCAGCTCAATTTTTGCTCACAACAGGTGATTTTCATAACAACCCCTTATCAGTATACAGCTGTACAGTTCCATTTAGCAAATCTTAACCATGTGATTTCCCTATAAACCTAGTTTCTAGGAAAAACATAAAGCAAAACTATACAAACTGTTCTTGTAATCACAGATTATCTAACAAATGGCTACTGAGAAAACAAGATATTATGATATTACCAGAAGCTATAATTGTTTCCTGTATTAAAGAGTACTTTCAGGAAACCATGACAGTGTAATGTTGGGGAGCTGCTGTAGTAGTAGTAGTAGTAGTAATAGTAGTAGTAGTGGTAGTAATAGTAGTATCATTGCTAAATAGATTTCCTGAAGAGTGAAGCAACCAGAAACAATTCCAGTCAACACTGAATAGAAAGAGAACAATACAGATTCCTTCAGAGGCAACCATCAACATAGTATTTCATTTACCATCATATTGTTTTTATATACTTTAACTTGGAATGTTTTTACTTAGTGGAATAGTGGAAATGATAGGTTGTGGTAATTTTTTACAGAAAATAGTAAAGAACTGAAACAATTTTATATGGTCGATGGTATTTATAGGCTTTCAGTTTGCATTCAAATGCTGATTTTAGATACAATAGAATTCTTTTCGTTTTCACACTGTAGTTTTGGTCATGAAAGATAATTAGGTTGTAGCTTAGAAATCAGAGCTCAAAACAACCTGCATTCTCCATTCTTTGCTTCTAGGAAAGCCCCTTCTAAGTCATAGTTTTACCAGTATGTGATTAATTTTTTTTTTTCTATTTTAAGCCTTTGAGGTATATATATATGGTTGCTGGTCCTTAGTTGGATAGTCACATGAATCTCAGGTGCAAGAGCTGGAGGAGTTGCTTGTGAGACAGAATATCACTACTCAGTCTGTTATGATCTACTATGTGAATGCATCAAATTGCTCTTATTCTGTGTCTGTTAAACTCTGGAAGGTAGTTTTATCTGGTTTTTTGTCTGTTTAGGAGCTGATGTCCCAGAGACAGAGACGCACGACACATTTCCTGCAGTCAGAGACCTGAACAGATAAAGTCCTCCCTCAGGAACTTCATTTCGGATGAGCTCTCTAATTTGCAGAGACATACTGTCCAGCTAGTGCTAGGAACTATACTCTGCTGCAAGTAATTTATTTTGTTTTACTGTCTCTCTCTAGCAGTCCCATGCTGTCTGAACAGCTCCTCTAGGGTCTCTTCCATGTCTTCTCATGCATTTACTGTCAAACTTGTTTGCTCATCCTGGTTGCCACACTCATCATCAGTCCACTGCGATAGCTAAACCAGTGTTCTCTTGCAATTGTTGAATAAGTGTCTTGCATCGCCTAATCAATTAACTTGTGAAGCACACATTTATCAGGAAACAGCAGAAGCAGAAACTGTTTTCAAATAGCAAATAACTTGTACAGAATCAGAGAATAATAATAAAATGGTTTGGATTGGAAAGGACTTTTAAAGATCATCTAGTTCCAGTGCTCCTGCTGTGGGTATTTTCCACTAAGTTTTCAAATGCTGGTCCAAACTGATCTTGAATGTTTTCAGGTATGGAGTATCCACAGCTTCTCTGGACAATTTTTTCCAGTGTCTCAGCACCCTAATAGTAAATAATTTTTTCCTTCATCCTACCTGCTAAGTCCTTGTTTGTTCACCATGTTTCTCATCAGCAACATACGGACTAACTTTATTATCACCTATTTCTTTTGCAGCCATGGATAACTGCAAATAAAACTGGACAGAATATTCAGGTCTAGTTTTCATGGTAAAATTTTTTCTAGGTAAACTTAAAAGTAAAACTTGATGAAATAATGTGGTTTCCTGTATTGATTTACTAGATACATTCTTCCTTTGAAATTCTAGTTTTATTGAATTCAACAACACTACTCTAATTCTATTATGTTAAGATTCAGAATGTTCAACAATTAATCCTAAGAGCTCACTGTTAAAACAGCAGACAGAATATTGGAAAGCAAAATTTTAAAATACTGATTTATTTTTCTATAGCAAGCTCAATTTAGTGTAATGCATGATCATTTAATAGTTGATTTCTGTTTTCAATATAGTATGCATGCTCCTTGATTTTCTTTTTTTTTTTTTTTTACTTTGAAACAAATGATGACTTTATCCAAATACAGATTTCACACAATTGTTGCAATTTCAAGTACACAAACTCCACTGTTTGACTGATGTATCTATTAATGCATAAGTACCTTTAATAAAAGAAAATTCTAAAATTGCAATGAGTCCTTGAAGTGTTTGTATGTTTGGTGAATAACAAATGACTTTTTATTTTCAGTACTGCAATATCTTGTGAAAGAATTTTTATCTTTGCTCAGTGGGCTGAAAATCTACTAAATTGTACTTCACTTCCTTAACTCAGCAGTGGCATGATTGTCCTTCTGAAGCTGTTGGGATGGATATTCTAAGAAATTGCCTGTGCATTAAGTTTAAATTAGCTGTCATTATTATTCAGAAAATAATGAGATTGAGAACAAATCATGTCATTAGCTTTTGCATTGGTATCATATTTTCTACTCTGTTTACTGCTAAATGTACAGTTTACCTAAAGAAGGACTAAGAGGAGAAATACTGATAAAGGAATTAGGACTGAACATGTAAAATTATCAGACTATTACTTTGCTGTAGCATAAGAACATGTTATTTCGGAAGTAGGGTATATGACCTTTTATGTAAACTGTTTTTTTAAACCTACAATAGGATAATGCTTTATATATACTTAGCAAGCACTTTTCTTAAGAAAGAAATTTATCACTGTTGAGACCACCACACAAAAACATACCTTAACTGCCAAATAAGAAATGAAAAGGGCTTTGTCTGTTTTTCGTGAAAATACCTCTCTGCTCAGTGTATGTAGCTAATAGCACAAAGAAATCTTTCAAATTCCTGGGGCTGCAAAGTCCTCCTTCTGTAGATAGATCATAATATCATTTTTGCTTGATGAATAGACAAACCTAAAAGGAAACAAATTTGGGCACAATATTGTTTGTACCGTTTTTCAGAGTCCAAATACAAAGAGGGGACATGTAGCAATTAGAAAGAGAAAAACCCAGTAGTTGGAGAAAAATTAGTACTTCGGGGATTTTATTAATTTTACCTATATAAAAGGGTATAATTGTCTAATATTAACCATAGATATACCCTGTTTTCCTCTGTTAGTGATAAAGTAAGATTAAACTGTTCTTTTTAAATGTAGTGTCAACATTTGAACTACATCAGTGAAGAGCAGAAGCACAGGGTGAATTCATGAAAAAAAAGACATCAAAAGCAGTTTGGAATAAAAGACCTTAACAGAAGGAACTCAATTCTAGAGTAGGATCTAGTAAGGATGGTAAGCTTGGGAACAGAAAATTTATAAAAGGAAAAAATCTCTTAATAATGGAACTGAGAAAGACTATAAATGAAAACTAGAACCAATGTGAGATCAAAGTATAAAATAAAAAAAAGGAAAAGGAGAAAAAGCAAAAGAAAAATCGAATGTATAAATGTATTTACAATGTTTAAATTAATAAAAATATAATTTCTAATATAAGTAAAGTGCAATATTTGCTCTTAATAAGCTGTCTATATGTTAAAATGTGAGTTGTCTGTAAGAAATATCTAATTTTGGACTATTTTTTATTGCAAGTTTTCTGCAGAAAATAAACAGTTCCAAATCCTAAATACATAGGTATATCTTAAAAAGGAAAAAAATAAAATATTTTTATTTATTTCACTAAAGAAAAAGATTAAGTCACTACAGTCCTTTGATTGTTTTTCATTTTACATTTTAGGTAAAGACCTAACAACAGAAATTCCTGTAGTCTGATCCACAGCTATTCTTAGTTTCCTAGCAGTCTTCAAGGCATTTCATCTGCCTCTACCATTAATGTCTGAATTTGAAAATGTAAAGGTTACCTTTCCTGCTACCAGTATGAGATTTATATTTTAAATCTACTGAACAGGACATATTCTTATTAATACTTCTACCCCAGCACTCTCCTAAATTGTAATGGTTGATGATTCAGGCAGACACTGGGCTAGTAATAAAACATATTTCTTATAAGTGAGTCAAAGGAGATTATCCTCCAGCCTTTGACTTCTAAATTAGATATCTAACTGTTGTTAAAATTGGTTTATAGTGACGCATCAGAGATTTTTTTTATTTTTTTAACTTTTGTAGATTTTAGAAGTAGTTGTGTAGTGAATGTAGATTTTAATGTAGCTGTATTATATCCCTTACCCTTAACATAGTAGTTACACATAACCAACCCTTTTCCCCATTTCATATCGAACTTTCTAAATTCCTTTAGTTTGTTTAGACTTCCCTCAAGGTAGACCTTCATTTTATTTAAGAATATTTGCACCCTGGCCTGAACCAGAAGATATCACACAGACAAAGCAACCTTCAAGCCCAGAACTTTGGAGGAACTCCAAGGACTGTATGTGCTTTGAAGAAGATGAAGATGAGGAAGAAGGGGTCCCAAAGACCCCAAATCCAATTCCCAAAGGGGTGTGTTGAGGGGCAGAACCGAGGGTGGACAAATCTGGGATTGGATGGACTTTATTGTAAAATCATAGAACACTGTCTAGAGGTGCCTCCATCATGTGTATTCCCTGGGCCTCAGACCTGAGATTAAAGAATTTACTCTCTTTATCTTATATTATACACTAAATTGGCCTGGAGTCTTTTTCCTCCATGGTCTGTTAAGGCAACAATAGACACAGATAGATACATGGAAGTAACTTGAAGCTCCCTAGCCTAAGACAACTGTATGTCAGTCAGATGAGAACACTGAAAAGACCTGTATCCTGACATAGCACTAGATGGAGATCAGGACATAATACTGATATTGAAAAAGTTATCAGATATCTAAGTATGGTAAAACAAGTCAAGACCATCCTTTAGCTTTAGAGCTAATTGATGTAGTTCCTTCATTTTTCTGATTTTTTTCCCCAAAATTACAAATAATTATTAATCATACAAACTGTGTTATGAGTCTGACTTACTTCCAGGTTTATGCTAGTTAGAAGCTTACATCAGAAGGTCTTCACATGAAGTACAGGTCTTAACTCTCATGTTAGCCACTGCAGATTTATTTGAGTCATTCAGAGATATCTATGGATCTGTTCTGTTTACCTTTTTTTGGCAGTCAGAAATCAGTTCAGCTGCCTGAACACAGTTTTTTTGAGACATCTTAAGTTATCTAAAAGATTCAAGAGACAGTTGGCACATATGATTGTGGGTACAAGAACTTTTTTGAAGTGGCATCTGGAAGCCAGGTGGGATAATTTAGGACATCTCAAATGACATTTGGTAGGAAATACATGGGCGACTGAACTGAGACCATAATGTCTGTATGGCCTTTCTTCAGTTGCCTTTTATTTCATCGCGCTGAAGCTATATATGCTGTTAAAACCATCAACCAAAACCTGTGATAGTGGATAGTGTTACAAATTCTTCTGAACATTTACCATGTTATAATATTATGTCTCTCTTTTCATACACACATTATACAGATTTTCAGAGTTCATTTTTAAATCTAAAGAGAAGAGTAGTGTTAGAGCAAGAAAAAAAATAAGAAAGTCAATGGAGTAAAGATATGTTTGAAATGTAAAATGAGATGGCAAGTTGATGAAGCAGGGAGGCAAGGAAAGGTTGTTCCAAATGGCAATAGTTACAAAGCTTCTAATACCTGCATGGCAAGTGCAGATGAAAGAATATAAGCAGAGTAATTAATGATCAGGGAAAAAAAAAAAAAAAGAGAGAAGTCAAAAAGTACGCATTGGAGAAGGCTGATAGTAATCTTAAAACATTGTCAACAGAATATAAGCGAGAAAAAGTAGAGATAAATTGGCCTGAATGCAGGAACAATAATTATCTTTTGTCTCAGTTTGAAGAGACTGGAATGTTTGCTAAAGAGGATGAGTTATGAGATAGACCAAACTCCTCTCTCTCAGCAATTGTAAATCCAAAATTAAGGGGCTGTAATCAAGGAAGTATGGGAAAAAGGAAGAAATAACAACCCTTTATTAAAAGATATATGTATGTTAGCAAAGACAGTAACAGAACACAAAAACAACTAGACAATAGTCCTGTACCCAAAAGTCCCCTTCGAACAAAAGAAACGGTCTGATTACTTCTCTGTCCTTTAGCATGGTTCTAATCACGGTTGGCAGGGGGTGCTGTTGGATCACTGGAGATGCAGAGCCTGCAGTACTCTGTCGGTGACCGTGTCGGGAGTCTGGGGGGGTCTCGGATCATGGAACAAGCTGGAAAAAAAATTGGGAACCCTTCCCACAGTGGAAGAAGAGGAAAAGAAAAGCAGTCCACTCCCCATGGAACTCACTGTTGTTCTCAGCTGACAGTGTTTCAAGGCTCCTCCCTTTCTCCCAGTGAGCACAAAACTATCGGATGAAAACGCAGCAGGTTTGGGCTGGAGGCAAGGGCAGTGTACAAGCAAGCTGAGGCCAGTGGTCAGGACTGACCAGGTCGAGAGCAAGAAAAACCGGTCTCAAGGTTTTTTTCCAAATGCACACACACAGACCCTGTCTCTGTTCAAGAGAGCAACCCAAAACTCCTCTCTTCTGCAACAGAGCCAAAACTCCTCTCCCCTCACTCCAGTCTCCGATGGGCCATCAGTCAGGAATGCGGCTCTGCCAGTCAGATCTTTTGTAAAGCTAATCGCCTTCCCTTCCCCCTTCCCATTCGAACTCGGTCATTTTTAGAGTGGGGCAGGGGAAGAAAAAATTTTTTCTTGGATTTTATAACCTATCACATCTTTTCATGTGAATAGCTGTGATTACTGTTCCTTATATATAGTTGTCTTAATTTCTTTATATGAGAAGTTTGACCAGTTTGGAAAGTCATGGGAAGAGGATATGAGATTGGGTATTGGGTATCACATAGAATCCAAAATGCTACATAAAAAAAAGGAGAAATGCATGTTGATGTCACATTCAGAGTCCAATAAAAACAATCACAGAGCTTCATGCAACATATAATACAACCCAACCAAATCAAACATCAACAGCCTGAAAGAATGTGCAACATACAGAAAAAGTTACAAGAAGTTTAATAAATTAAATCACTGCGCGATCATCAAAAACTACAGATATCAACAAAAGAACAAAACTGTGGCAAATTCCCTGCCTCAACTGATTTCTGCATTAAATACGTAACTAAAATGTCCTACAATATTTGAAAAATCTTCCTGAAAGGAATTAGGGTATGAATTAGTTTTAAGAAGGATTAAGAGTTCTTTCTGTCCTTCTATAAATAAGGATATTAGCAAAAGAAAGCCACTAAAAGCACATTCATGGCTATATAAGCTTATGAAAATTAATCTTGCACAAATATATGAATATATCTCAAGTCAGAAACAAACAAACAAGCAAACACGTTATTGTGAAAAGCATCAAATTAAAAATAGGTACCCAATAAAATTAAAATCACACTATTGTCTTGGTGCATTGACAAAGGCGTGTGTGGAAGGGGTAAGAGTAGCAAAACCAATCTGAGCAATAGTGGGGATGTGACATTGAATTAAGGCTGTTCAATTCGGACTTTTTGCAATTTTTACTCCTAGAAAAATTCTGATTGTGTGATGAATGAGGCTGGAAATTGGGTCTGGTTGGCCTGGTCCATATGGAAGTTTTAGGAAAAATAACAAGACTTGTCATTTGTGGAGAAACTGAAATAATTAAATACATATAAAAGTTGATATCTAGCCCTACTTACCAGCAGCGAAAACTGTGGAAATGGAAAATTAGGGATTTTTTAAGCTTAATGGTACTTTTACCAGTACCTTTGAAAAATCATTCATATATATCCCAGAAGACCATTTTGTCAGACAACCATAGGGGTTTTGTTCACCCTTCAAAAAAATTCCTAGAAAAATAAAAATAAAAAATGCAGTATGCAGACAGTTGTATATGTAGCATATCTGGGGGAAAAAATGTTGTGGGGAAGGGGAAAGGAAGATGTTTATAAATTGAAACCTTAAAAAAATTTGGGAGCAACATGCATGAGAAAAAACATATCCAGCAAAATTTGCACAGCTTAAGAAGTACTGAGTAAATAGCCCTGAGGAAAAAAATCCCTAAAAACTAAAGGAACTAATTCTTAAAATCCTTATCTTGCAACAATACTGCACCACATCCAATTGTCTGTCTATCTTCTGGACTATATTATTCCTCAACTGCTACTTCTCCGTGATAAAAATGTCAGATTACTGTTTTTCACACTTATGGAATTGACAAAAATTTGGCTGAGATTTTCATTTTAGGCATTTACACTAAACAGAAGCAGGCAATTCTGATGTATGAGTTATTTTAATAAATAAAGATGGTGCTTCAGGGTGAGATAAATTTGCATTGAGAAATGCCTATTGACTATACATACTACCCTGGCTCACAAACGCAAAACAGACACAAACACTTTAGGTGAAAATATCTATGTGTCTAGATGCTTGCATTCAGAGGATGATTTTCTTTGTAATGAATCTATACATTTTTTCCTACTTCTTTCTATATTTTTAGTAATTAATACAAAGGAAAACCCATCATATTAACTAAAAAGACATGGAAAAAAGAAACCTTTTTAAATATTCAGAATTTTACTTCTTTCATTTTCCAGGCATAAATTTACAATCCTTTAATATAAACTGAACCTATTTAGGAATTCGGAAAAAAAAACGTAACTGTAGATATATTGTTTAGGTATTTGACAATATTTATTTTTTGTATTGCAACACTTTAATAGTCAGTGAATTCTTTCAGATTTGCAGGGGTAAAATGCTTCAGTGTTGTGCCTTTTACATATCCATTTCATCCCCCAAATTATGAGATTCTTCATTTAAAGTCATTTCCTACTTTGTCATGTTAAATAGAAGTCATCTGATGACTTCTAAAGTTTTCTTTCATTTGTTGGTTTTCTTTCTCTCTTATGGTGCCTGGGTTTTTTTTAACAACTGCTACTTTAGAGGGCAATCTTGAAGAATGAGTATAACCACAAATATAACAGATGTCTCATAAAATTAACTTCAATTGCTTCTATATGACCTCTGTTGAGGAAGCAAGACTCAAACTGAAGTCAGCAAGAGCAGCTGTAGATTCTGCTCTTAGATAACAGTGACCTGCATTCCCAAGGGTAGTGCCCATAAATAAGAGAATTGTGGTCCTGCAAACAATAAATGTGATTAATGCCAGAATAACTTAGCAAGCATAGCTTTAGCCATATAGTGATGTGACATCTTGGGTCAGAAAGAATAGATTCAGTAACAACAATTAAAATTTATCCACTAGGTAAGCAAATCTCAGCTGGACTCAGGAGAGAACCATATACTGAGTTTAATGCTATAATGATTTTATCATTGGGGTTTTTTCACCTTCCCCTCCACTTCTTACATTAATTCTCTATTTCTGTAATTATCATATGCTTATATATTTAGGCAGAATATATTTATCTATATATATGTATAAGTTTAGGTATCTAATGATCAATCTCAATGTCAAAAATTTTCAAAAGTGCTCTCTTGTCCTTGCAGTTTTGTTTACAGAGTTGAATCTGGGGGTATAAGAGATGACTGAGAAGGAGATACTATTGAAATCACTACATAGTATATTTATAAATACAGCTATGGTAAAATGGAGCTGACATGGTCTAATGATCTAAATATTTACTCAGCTTCTTGAGCAGTCTTTACAGATCTGAAAAAAGGTTTTTACTTTTGCCATTATATATCTCCATATATGGGTATTTTAGGTGAGGTGACTGAAGAGTAGAAATGCTCAGACTTTTGAGGTCAGGTTAGTCATTAGAATACAAGGGCAATGCCCATATAACTTATGGATTTAGTTGGAGTGATATATCAAGACTACTATCTTACTTTTGATTTTTCTCAATCAGTTCAGTGCTCAGAATTTTGTATGGATGCAAGGAAGACAGACACACTGCACTCTAGTAATGTCTTCCTGACTCTTTTCTATCCCATATTTTGCACAGATACTTAGAAATGTACTTTTTACATCAACCCAGATGAAAGTTGGTTCATCTGTATACTGATTTACATTTTCACTTCCAAAATTACTTTATATATGGGCCAGTTTCCAAAACTGATTAGCTAAATTAACAGATTCACCATTTGTTTTCCAGATCTCTTGAAGTCCTACTATTATTGTTCTAAACTGGAACCAACCCCTATCATGTAAAATCATCTAGTGTTGTCAGATACAATCAATTTCACATAATATGAAGCAGTCATTAAATCTTACTAGAAATTATATTTTTGTTTAACAATGGAAATCACTTGTACACATCCATTCTGTTTTGATTTAGTTTCTTATCACCTTTTTACTGGTTGCTGGCAATGCTTAGGCTTTCTTAGAGTTAGAAAAGAATATGGACCTTTTTTTGGAAGGACCATGGTCAGTTTTGTTAAAGAATTTATGCGGATTAAGTCTCCCAAGACAGACTATTAACATAAGAACCTGCCATGTTTAGAAGTGCTGCAATGATATTTTAAAGTACCATGGCTTCACTGTGTATTTAGACTGACTGTGTCTCATACCTGTATGTCCTCCAGGAATAAAAATTAGTATCCTGCCCAATATCATGGATAATTTCTGAAAAGTAATTACATTATTCCTCCAAAAGTCAACACAGAAAAATATAACTTCCACATCCTTATAACAGATGGCAAAAAGCCAAAAAGTATGATGTTATATACTAGTAGCAACTTTAGTTCATAAGCAATTTAAATTCATCAGACACATGATGAAAGGAGTTCTTATAAAGCACAAGGAAGGAGTACAGAGTATAGACATACAGTCTGATAGGTATAATACTGTCGCTATTAGTACCAGCTAACAGGATTTTTATTAACATATGCTGGAGTTCTGGATTTGCCAAGCTCTGTCTGAACTTGTGTTGGCTTATTTGCAGTTTGTTTTAGCTTGCTTAGTTGTAACAGTTGTCTAATGGTCAGGTGGTTAAAATATAATTTGTCTAATTTTTGCATAGCTTTCTATATTTGGATGCCTTTACACTTCTTGTTAATAATTTTGATATATATGAAAAAAAAAAAAAAAGGGCTGTGTAGAATGACCTGTCCATAACCCTAGAATAGTGATGCTGAATAAAGGAGCATAGGCATGGGATGACAACAGAGGTTTCAAGCATCTGAGTGTAGGATGGTATGAAAAGTTCCAGGGCTGTCAACAACTTAGCAGTGCTCACAAACTAACGACTTGGGTGAAAATTCATTAATCGACCTAAAAGATCCACAACATTCATGTTATGCTTCTGTTGGCAAAAAGACTGTAGCAAATACTCCCCATTAACATCACACTCCTCTTGAGGACGAGCTCAGGATGGTGCCAAACTGATATTCTTCCCACTGTAGCAAAACCTGTGAACCTCAGGATTAGAGGAATAGTGAGCAAGTGGGCATAACACCAAAGCAAAGACTTTTCTTGCATAACAAGTTTATTTTCATAATTGCTAGTAATAATTTTTGTTTATTTGTATCAAAATTAGGTAAGTGTGGACTGCCAGTACTAATTTACTGCATCTGGACTAACAGTATCAATAATTTTCTTCATTTTGATTGCACAGTTAATTTTTTTTAATTGATTTAATTTATTTGACAATAAATTATTGATTTCACATACAAGGTGTTACCATGGTTTAGCCCCAGCTGGCAACTAAGCCCCAGAGAGCTGTTTGCTCGCGTTGCCCTGATGGAATGTTTGTTTTGTGCTGATATGTTTTTGTCCTGGTGATGACTTTATACACTCGAAGTATCATATAAAAATAACTGTACAACAGAATTTACATATTTTCTTCTCCATATTTGAAGTCATTGAATTATGTGAGGATATGTTCACAAGTGTAAATTGAATGCATGCTGATTTCAGAGATTAAAGTGCACAGTAAATTGTATCTTCAAAGTTATTTTATTTTTGTGTATGCCTACCTAAACTGAACATCATTTTCAAAATAAAAGTCTGAAAATGTAGCATTTCAAAGTAAATTTCAACATTAAGTATAATTATACAATGTAACCAGGTTGATATTTTAACTGTTGCCTCCCCATTGAGAATGTCTGGGAAGCGGTGAGTTTATTTTTATAACATATTTTAAAGTTTTATTTATGTTTGGCAAGGAAGTTATAAAAATTTCAAATTACAATAATGACAATATTTCTTTTCAAAGTCTGTGCATTGCTATAATTATTTATAAGGTAAAAAGGATGGCTTAGAGAAGCCTAAACAAGATGACAATATTTCTGAGAATTCTGAAAGCAAACCAGTTGAGATAAAGTTAGAAAACAGCAGAGTCCTGATAAACAGTTATCTAGTGTGATGGAAAGTTGGCTTAAAATGAAAAACTATTCTGTAAAATTGCATACAATGTGTAACACAAGAAGTTCATTATCATCATGCACAGACCTAACATCACCCACCAGACCCATTGCCAGGCACATATAAGTCCCACAGCCAAGATGATGGTGCCTTGGGGAAAATTTTGTTAAGAAAGGGCAAAAACTGTGCAGACACCAACTCCACTACTTCCCTGGACAGTTTGTTTCAATGTTTGACAGCCCTTTTGGTGAAGATATTTTTTTTAATATCTAACTTAACAGTCACCCCTTCCCCCTCTTGCAGCTTGAGGCCATTTCCTCTTGTCCTGTCACTTGTTACCTGGGAGAAGACACACACTGACCCCTACTTTTCAGGTAGGTATAGAGGGCAGTAAAGTCTCCCCTCAACCTCCTTTTCTCAGACTAAACATCCCCAGTTCCCTCAAGTGCTCCTGATAAGATGGCACTCCAGACCTTTTATCAGCTTTGTTGCCTTTCTTTGGAATGGTCATGTCCTAACGGCATGGGAAAAACTACAAACAGAGGAAACCATATTATTTTTGAGTCTTGTTTACTTATGGTAATTGTAACAGAGGAAGACATAAGATAATATGAAAGGAGCTAAGATGGCATAATATAATAAGAAAAAAAAAAAAGGAATGAAAAAGCTAAATTTGGGGAAATTTATTCCTAAATCCAGAGGTTTTGTAATTCGTTCATTTCCAGACACATTAAAATTTGTAGTCCTGGGTTTTTTTTAAATTTTCTTTGCAGTAATTCTTATTATTCTTTGTATTTATATGATTGCATTGTCTGTTCTAGAGCACTGCCATACCTGGCATTTACTTACATGCTATGCATAATATTTGATGTTGAATACAGATGTATCACTAATTTGTAAAATATCCTTAAATATTCCGGATAACAGTCAGATTTAGTAGCAGAAATGTTTATGAAAAATATAAATTTGAGCACACACTGTGGAAATATATATCTGGAAAGATACTTTGGGTTTTTTTAAGTCAGACATTTGCAGTATTCATCTTTAAAATATGTAACAGTGAAAAAAATGTGTAATTTATAGTGGGATTAATCTTGTCTATAGCTATTCAGAAGTTACACTGGTAGTGCACACCAGTCGTTCAATTACCTACAGAACCACCTGTAGAAAGGGATTCAACCCTCCTCACTTTGTCACTTACATTTAGAGTAAATGTTACCTTTTGCAAGATGCCCCTTTCCATTGACTTTAGAGGACATCCAGATAAATAACTTACATTATGTGCCTAAGTTTTAGACAGCATCTTGGTAGATGAATGTCACTTTACTCAGCTAATGAATATTAAACATTCTCAATTACTATGTATTTATGAACTAGTGTTTGATACTGTCAGATGCTTTGAAACTTAAGCATGCTGACAGGAAAGCCTGTAAGGGAGTGAAGCTTCCAGTTCTTGCCAGAATGCTTGTCAAAACTGTGGTACCATCAAATAAATTACCCTGTAAAAAAAAGGGCAAATCAATTGAACTGTATTTTATTGCAAAGTTCTGATTTCTATAAAAGGTATTATTTAATTTCATGTACAAGTTTTGTGCATTCAAAATTCAGAATAAATTTATATTTGTATATCTCAAATAAATATCTGTTTAAAAAACTTCCAATAGATGTAAAGGTACTTTGCCTTGACTTGAGAATATAGTTATGCAATAATTTTAAGAACTAAATATGTGATCTGGGCAATACACTAAAACTATTTATTTATAGGAGACAAATTATAAATTAACAAAATTTATGTTTTAAAAGCCTGTGGGGGAAAACTGTCCCTTCCAAGCCTGTTACCCCCCCCCCCCCCCTCCCCAAGCCAACAAAAAGCTAGCACCACTACTACCAGGACAACATACCCTGAAAGACTGATGAAAAATTACATATCGTGATGAGTTGACCCCAGCCAAGAGATAAACACCTATCCGGACTCTCGTTCACCCCCCTCTATCTCTGGACAGGGAGAAAATAGAAGGAAAGAGAGAAAATTGTGAATTGATATTCTGACAGATAAATAAGGAAATTAAAGGTTGTGTGTGCAAACAGAAAAACAAGGTATGCATTCACTATGGTCCATTGACATAGAGTTTAGCAGCTCTCTGGAAAGCAGAATCTCAACACTTGTAATAATTGCTTGGGAAGACATGATAACCATGAATGTCCTGCCTTCCTCATCCTTTCCCTGAGCTTTTATTGCTAAGCATAAAGCCATATCAGATGGAATATCACTTTGGCCAACTGTTATCATTCGTCTCAGTTACGTTTCTCTCAACTTTTTCCTCAACCCACTCACTGAGGAGGACTAAAGCGGGAGGGAAAGCCTCGATGCTATGCATCCACTGTTTAGCAATATGTGCTACCAACACTGGTTTAGCCAGAAATGCAAAGCACAGCATTTGTACGGGCTGTTATTGAAGAAAGTTAACTAAATTCCATCCACATCCAGCATACAAGGAAATGGTAGAAATGAAAGATACTGCATTCAAAACAAATCAGAACGTTAATTTCAAAAGAAAAATGAGAATTTAGAGGTTTCTTTCTGTGTGGAAAAGGGCAAGGGAGTTAAAGAAACTGTATCATGTCTTTACAGGTCAGCTATGAACATGCTGAGAAATCTGACAGAATACTGTATTTAATTTTAGTGTATAATTTTCCTTTAGATTATTTTTGTTCTGTAAAAATGAACCATTCCCTTATTGCTCTGTAAAAATGATTTTTTTTTTCATTATAGAGATAGCTAGTTAATTTGTTATGAGTATCTCTGCTCCAACGGGAAGAGGGAGGACTAAGAACTCAAAAGATATACTTGAAGTGAGAACCACAAAGAGCAGAGGAAGAACTGCCACTCAGGACAAAGTATCACACTGGAAACTGGAGCAATTCTGCTATAAAGTGAGGACAAAGACTGCATGAAATCTGAGAAATATTTTTCATCAGAGCCATGCAAAATCAGATCAGTGGTTAATGTGAGCCATATTTGCATTTATTCCGGAAACTGTAAAAGTTCCAAGAAATTAAAAAAAACCCTAACAAACAAACAAAAAAAAAACCTAACTCAAAACTGATCATTGTTGCTAATTTATATGCAGAAATTGCTTCTTAAAAACTTGATTTTCTTTTAAAAACAGTCTTTTGAAAAGATTAACTAATTGAGAATACCAGGTGATGTCAATTAAGTTAACTTTACTGTGTTAAGAAAATTAAGCTAACACTTATCTATTTTTTTCATTTAGCTCTGGACTCTGATATTGAATGATTCGTAAATACAAAAAAAAAAGCTTTATTTGTGCTTATAATATGACCATAGCTACACAGCATATGTTGAGGTTTGCTCTCAGACTAGGTATTATTTGATAAAGTTATACATCAGACACTTCCAAATTATTCTATGGTAATTGGATGATTTTTATGTGGAATTCAAGGAAAGAGATAAAATGTATCAAAAAAATTATTCACTTTAAACTATTCAATTATTTTAAACACTAGAGGAACAATTTGTGAAAAATATCTCTGTAGCTTTTAAAATAAAAATAACTTTTCTCCTGTCATGATTTCCATTTAAACTAGCACAATAAAAGCCCATTAGCATGAAAAATTGTACACAAGTATACATGTATTTTAAAATATTAATCTATGATATTGCATTAAAATATAATAATTAGAAAAAATTATTTATTTTTTAATATTGACTAGCTTACATGTAAGTTCAAAGTCTGATATTTTACCCAAAATACTTTTCTCTTTGCTCCTAGAAATGAAGGGGTTAAGTAATATGAAAAAAATAAAGGACTGTATTAGTAAGCTGTTTCACATACTTGACAAAGAAAAACTGTGGTTTGTCTTTGTTCAGTACTGCTTTCATTATATATTTGAAAAAATAAAAGGTATTGAGAAATTAATTTGAAATTCAATGATGGTAGACATATAAAACCAGACTTCTTGTACATTATGGCTATTAAAATTATTATTACTGCTACCATTATTTAAATTAATGTGGCAATAAAAAGAAGGAACTAAAAAAAAAAAAAGAGTGTTCAAAAATCAATTAAACTTTCAATCATAATGATGACGGCATAGTAACACTAAGTTCTGACATAGAAGTAACATATTAATAAATCAAGTAATGGGAAAAAAATTACCACTTACACAGAAGTAAAATTTCAAATTTCTCCAAAATAAATAGTTCAGCATTGTACCCCAAAAGGCTCTTTGGTAGATAGGATTACATATTGTGATAACAAACTGTGAAGAGAATCAGAATTAAAAAAATAACTAGATCTCCCCCAGTTTTTGGGTTCAGTTTCTGTTTAAAGCCTTTGCACATAAAACTGAGATTTGAAAAACTCCTGTTCATAGGTTTCTAATCTGCTACGTGCTTAAATCTTTGCTAGCAGCACCTCCTAAAGTTTTTCAGACAAGTCTAGAACTTGCTAATTAACAGTAATCAAGGTTGGATCTAAAGGAGCTTTTAATACACTAAAAACTGTGGGATTTAGGTTCTTTTAGCTCTCGTCCCTTTTTTATTTGCATTCCCTCTCTTCAGTCATGGGAATCGTTCAGCAAATTAGAAGAGAATGTTACAAAGCCACTAACTTAGCTGAGTTACAATTTGAGCAGGAAATACTGAGGAAAGGGCCTGTGTTGAGGTATTCAGTAATTTTTTTTGAGGGGGAAACCTAGCTGGAACACAACTGAGAAAATTACATAGTTGATTTGAAACAATGGGGCCCAGGTTGTTATTATCTTCCAAAATTTGTAGTGAAAGAAACTAACTAAGAAGACACTGGTTTCCCACAACACAATATTTTACCTACTCAATAACAAAAAAGGAAATGCGAGCACAGTGATAGATCAAAATTTATTGAAATTAATATTTTTTCCCTCTATAGAATTTCCTAGCTATCAGGTTATTATTACAAGGCATGCACGGGAATGGAGGAGTCTCCATCAAAATTGTTAACTCAAACAATGGAAAAGAGAGTTGTTTATGTTTTAGTTTTCATGTTGTCCTGCTAGTGTAGAAGCTTGGGGACACTGGGAAGCTACTGTTGTATCAAAATATGTTATTTAAAATAACTCACTTTTTCCTGTCTTAAAATAACAGTATCAAAACAGCAATAAAATCAAACACAATATTTTTCCCCCTTTTTAATTTGAATGTGCCCCCCACAAATGATAAAACCTCACATTCTACCGAGACCCAAAATAGCAATTTTTTCTTTTTTACATTTGTAACTGGATGATCAAATAATTCAATCAGAGTATTCTGGGAATAGAGTTAAACAATTGGCTCTGAACTCATCTCCGAAGCGATATTTTAGCAAATGTAATTTGTTCTTGATTATCTTGTTCCATTTCCTTATATTGGTGTTTGGACACAAAATCTTATTTCCCTTCTATTTATTCATTTATTTTCTTTTCCTGCCCCACAACTTCAGCACCAACTGGGTAAACTAGTATGCAAGGAAACCAGACAGGACTTCGTTGCAGTGAAAAATTATTTGGTATACAGAATAGTCACAACTTAGAAGATTATATATTCATTACTTTCTGTCATCTGATGGTTCTTGTTCTGACAGGAAGAAATGACCCTCAATTATGGAGACCTATGGAATTTTGCTTTTCGGTAAAACTTGAATAACTTTTACCAGAATTGTCCTTTAATATACCCCTGCCATGCTATGAAGGACTAGGAAACATAGTAGCTGGGATAAAATAAATAGTAGTTTGATAAAAGATGCAAGTAGGTAAAGTGGAAGGTGTGAAAAACCTAAATAAAAACTGGTAAACTTTTCCTCCTTTAAAACAGAAAAGACTCTGTTTGCTCCCATGCCAGTTGTTATAGCTAGCCAGCAGCCTTGCAAGATTTTATAGTGGAAATTTTGAAAACATATGAACATAGATTTTCATTGAAACATTTTGTCTCTACTAGCATCACTTTTGAGATATGAACAGTTTATCAAATACAATTCAATTTGAAGTGAGAGAACGTTAAACATAAGAAACTAATGAAAAAATTTATTTTATCGTAGTGTAAAGATGTATTCCAGAAACCTAAGGAATGAAAAAGATAGTGTTTCAGTTTTATAAATATTGATTGCTATGTTTGGTACCCAACTTGAACATCTGTATCTATGCCTTGGCCAAGTATCCTTATGGGATATTGAACACATATTATTTTAATCCAGTCATCTCACTCATTATTAAGCCAATTGATGCCATGCATCATACATATTTGCTCAACAGTATTGTAACATATCCTGTAATCTTTAATTACCAAATTTGTCCATTTTTTCCTGAAATTTAACAAAATGCCTAGCAATCACTTGTATCTAATGAGAGTAATTCATAAGGTTCTACACGAAAAAACACTAAATGATCTTACATTCACTTAGTTCATCCTTTGAAGGATTCATCTTGCATAACAAATCATAATAATATTGAAATTAAATTACTGTAAATTTTGTAACTAAACTGAAAGACAGCAAAATATAGTAACATTGTTCTTTAGGACAAACAGAGTTTTACGAATCCCTGAAATCTACTTGAAATTTTGAATTTCTGCGCAAATGATAACAGTGCGACTTTAGTTGTAATGTGCTTAGCTGTATCACACATCTATCAAAATCATTCTAATACTCTAACTTATTTTTATTGAATTTAGATGAGAAATTTTCCAAAACTTTCCCATATGTGATATATCTCTAACAGTCTATCAAGGCAAAGTTAGCGAATCCTTTTTATTTTTTTTTTTAATTCCTGGAATGTTGTAAAAATAATAGGACACAGTATTTTAAGGTGTACACCTATGCCCCTAAAATTCCTGAATAAATTTTGTCTCTTTATGGGTTGTATATGTGGTTCCCAAATGATTATAGGGTTACAAAGAAGATGTCAATCCCTATCACTGGAAAAAAAAGGAAAAAAAATTATCTGTATAAAAGACTTACAGAGTTTATTTTAAGGATTCAGAAAAGAATCATGAAACCTGCTGGTAATCAGAAACATCCAAAACAGAATGAAGGACATCCTGAATAATTGAAAGGTAAGCAAGTTCTCCATATAAGGTGGTGGACTGGATCTGACAAAGAGCTTCATAAGAAGAAAAATAAAGCAAGAAGTAACCAGTTTAAAGTCCAAGTGATACAGGTATGAATCATCCTTAATTTCAAGCTTCCATTTAAACCTGAACAATATAATGACCTGAATTTTGCCTAAAGTAACTGGAAAAAATTAGCGATAATTGAATATGCAGAATATATGTCTAAATTTCTCTCAGCAGATTGTCTCTCAGACAATATTGTTCATATCTTTGAACAACTGATGTTTTAGATAAAGTACAGTACCCATATCCATTCATTTATTTGTTCATTCAGAGTCAGGAAATTTGGAAAGCAGGTGGAAAGTGACATCTTTCCAAGTCTTTTCTGATTTTCAGTTATCACCATCACAAGGTAGTCACGCTGTCACACTTGAAGAGAAAGCGCTGGGCCTCTCAACCTGAAGTAATTGTCTGCTAAAACTCTGTGAAAAATTTAAGTAACCGGTATCCTTTAGAGGTAAAGGCTATTTCCACTCAAGAGGCCAGACTTAAGGAAGTATGTTATTGTTTACTTTTCTGTTCTGGATATGTTAATTGTGGCAGATTATTATATGTTTGATTGTGAAACAGCAAAGTCATCAAAGAACAAAAACACCTGAGAAAATGGGAATCTGAAGTAGAATTACAAATAGAAAATGCAGACAATGTGATGTTGGTTTGGATGCATGATATAATCACCTGTTCACATAAAAATAAATATTTTGGTAACATGCATCCTTATACTCTTATACTGTTGAAATGTTATATGAAGTTTTAACCTATTATGGTTCTACCTCTCTTACTATTAGTTGTAAATATTACTGGGGGGAATGAGAGAAACAAACCAATCAAACAACAACAACAAAAATATCAACCCATCAAACTCTCAAACCCCAAACAGAAAAAAACACTTACAAACTCACCTTTTATGAGAAAGTTTGGCTCTCACCAGGACTGGGCATTTTTGCAGTGAGGTATTTTATTTTTTTAATAAAGCATCTGGAGACCAAATCATATATGACCTACACATTGATAAGTTCATATTAGTTAATCACTCTCCATACAATCTCTGAAAGGCTATTACTTGCAGAGAAATGTACACATAATGCTAGACCTAATTTTACACAGGAATTTGAATCAGGCAGTTACATGATTTGTCAGCAAAGGTGAGTCTTTGGATACACCTGAAAGACCTCTGTTTCTTGAACTGACAGAAAAACTGATAACAGTTGCAAACAATCTCACAAACTTGCTCCTGGTTCAGTCATTGTCATTCTCATGGCCTTCCATGCTTTTTGCTTCTGAACAGTTTTCTTTCTCAGTTTATCCCTCTGCACTTTCCACAGAAATTTATCTCTATTTTCTTAAGTTATACTTTCTATTTAGAGGTCTCAATTGCTGTTTTCTTCAAAAAGGAATGTCCCATCAAACTTAGTAAAAGAGCACCCCCCGATTCCTATTTCCCACCTCCATTTGTATTAAACCTTTTTTCATTATTCTTCCAAAACTTGTTTGTTACTTGACTGCCTCCTGCCTACCCTTCCTCAGTCTCTCTCAGCAATTCTGGTTTCTTTTGCATTCTACAGTCTGACTTAAAAGACGTTGTGGCCTGAATATGAATGATGTTTTGTTCTCTAGAAAGTTATCAAGTCACTGAGAACGTTTACAGGAACAAATAGCCTGTCCACACAAGAGAACAGGTGAAGAAATATGCACCTAAGTTTATGACAGAACGCTCCCCCCATTGTCTTCTGCGTTGCCATAAGCAACTCACAACATTACACTGCATATGGAGTTATAAGAAATTCATTACCAACAATAAATGGACACATTCAATAATCCATTCAAATTCTACTTGAGTAGTCAGTCACTTTTTCTCCACTTACTTGTTTTACTTAAATGGTGAAGTGATAAAGTAACGATGACAATATAAAATAACTGTGAAACTGTTACTGAACAGCTACTGTAACTCTTAGTGAGGTAGTAAGCCTAACAAGAAGCAAATTTCTCCTAAATGGGGAAATATGTTACAAATATTTTTCAAAAGTAATAATAAATTAAGGGAAGATTCAGTCTGCTAAATGTAGGCATCTGTCATAATTTGAGTTGCCCTAGAGTATCCCCTTTGGCCTTCAGTTGCTACTTCAGAAGCATAAGTGTTTCATGTGCCTGGGTGATTGGTTGTCCCAGTCCTACACAAGTATCAGCTTGAAGTTGAAAGAAGGTAAGTTTAGGTTAGATATTAGGAAGAAATTCTTTACTCTAAGGGTGATGAGACACTGGAACTTGTTCCCCAGAGAAATTGTGGACTCCCCATTCCTGGAGGTGTTGAAGACCAGACTGGATGGAGTTCTGACTAACCTGGTCCAGTGGAAGGTATAGGGTTTCAGCCCACCATGGCAGTGCAGCTTGAAACTATATGAACTTTTAGGGTTCCTTCGAACCCAAACCATTCTATGATTCTATGACCATGTCTTCAGTTGCATCCTGTCAACTGAATCACTACCAAATAACCCATTTGATATCTGTTAGATAAAGAAGATTTATACAAAATATAAATAAGGACCTCATTAAACTTACTGTGTACCTCTTTTTTAGTCCTCAGAACAGAATTTCACGCACAAAGCTGTATGTAGAACTATAACATCAGAAAAGTTATAAAATTACTTTTTTTTCTCCTTGCCATGAAAATATATTCCTTGAACGTTAACTCTTGTAGGTAGACTTGTGTCACAAAACATGATTTTTTTTCAAAATTTATAAAGCACTTAAAAATATAAAGATTTAAATATAAATGGCAAATGAAACAGAAATGAAAACCATAATTTTAGCTAGGAAGAAACATGTTGGTCTGTCTGGTCCCTATCTACAAATAAAATATGATTGACATTTGATAATTTAATTTTTCATAATTGAAATTATTGTCAACTTATTTCTCCTATTGGTTGTATATTAACATGTTTTGATTACTGGCAGCATAAACTCTATTTTGATTTTTTGGGGTTTTTTTTCTGTGTGTTAAAGACAGGAGTTTTAAGTGAGTAGCTGCATCATTTTATTTTTGTGAAAAGGTTTAAAAATATCTTTAGATTAATAGAGTGCTCTTATTAGAACTAGCAACAAAATAGCTTTCACGATGTTTCATGAATATCTATCTCATACACCTTTCAGATGATCACAAGTATTCATTTATTAATTAACATCTAAAAACTAACATATTATTGAGTTTTGAAAATAGAAATCCTCTGTCATCTTTTGCAACGAATTAAATAAATGAAATAGTTATACAGAAGACTCGTGGGTACACCACCAAAAAAAAAAAAAAAAAGAGAATTTAATGGCAAATGTAGCATAATAGGTAATTCTATAATAAAGATACCAACTGTCTTGTAAAATATTGTCTCAGAGTTTGTTGGAATGCATAACACTAGACTGAACAAAGGGACTCTTCACCAACTATACATGATACCTGCATATGATAAATATTCATAACGTAGGTAGTATTGTTTCCTACTTAATGTTACAAACAATATTTGAAAGCAAGTTTCAATTACATTGTTTGTCTTACTCATGGAAAGAAAGCCTTTATTCCTAGATTAATATATAAAACCACAACAGCCCCTAAAAAAAAAAAAAAAAGAAAAGAAACAGAAGACCACTCACATATTGAAGAGCGACCTTCCTTCAGGAAGGTCATAATCTTTCTCAGTTTTTGTCATTGTTGTTGGGGTTGGGTTTTTTTAATTTATTTAATTTAGTGTAAAATCCATGAGTGTCTGCTATTATAGCTGATGAAGGAAAGACATGGTAAACTGGTAGAATCATCTGTTGCTTAATAAAACAACATAGTGGTGTCAAGACTGACATTGTGAATCTCTACCCGTCTAACAATATATTCCTCTAGAAACAAACAAAAAAAATAAATTACTACTGCAGAAACTAAAGGAAATAATTCTTAAATCTTTGTGAAAGATTGTTTGTGTGTCAGAATTAGAAATTAGATAAAAGTGTTTTGCAGAATGTCACTATGATTTCCACCTCCTTAGAAAAAATAATACAGACCAGGTTGCTCAAGGCCTTATCCAACCTGGTCCTGAATACTGCCAGGGTTGGATCATCCACAATCTCCCTGGGCAACCTGTTTCAGTATCTCACCACCCTCACAGTAAAGAATTTCTTCCATATATCTAGCCTAAACTTCCTCTCTTTCAGTTTGTACCCGATACTTCTTGTCCTATCACCACAGTTCCACATGAAGAGTCCCTCTCTGGTTTCCCTGTGGGCCCCCTACAGATACTGGAAGATTGCTCTGAGGTCTCCACTCAACCTTCCCTTCTACAGGCTGGTCAGGCACCAGAACTGTACACAGTATTCCAGGTGGGGTATCACAAGACCAAAGTAGCTGGAGAGAATCACTCCCTTCAACCTGCTGGTCATTCTTCTTTTGTTGCAGCAGGAATTCAGTTGGCTTTCTGGGCTGCGAACGCATAGTACCAGCTCGTGTTGAGTTTTGCACATCCTTTTCCAATAGGGCTGCTCTTGATCATTTGTCTGCCCAACCTGTTGGTGTGCCTGGGTCTGCCGTGATCCAGTGTAGGACTGTCGAGGAATACATTCAGTGCAGGTAGCTCAGTGTGCAGCTGCAGTGCAAGTTGCAAGTTGAGCTCTGGGTGGTAGAAGCCCCAACCCAAGGCAAGAGGTCCTGAAATGCCAGTTGTTTGCATAACAAAGGCATGGGGACCTGTGGGCCAGCCAGGTTACCAGGCGCTCAGAGATAAGGCAGGAGCTGCCAACCCCTTGGACTGCGAGGGTAATAGAAGCCCAGGAGTTCCTTTGTTTGGAGTCCCTCCTCAGAGGCACAAGTTCAAGCTGTTGTTCTGTTATTTCTCATTTAGTTATGGCACCATGAGTAAATTACTTTAAGGATCTGGACGTCTGAGACTGCTATGGGAAATGGAGTGGAGTTGGTAAGGTAATCTGGTCTGACTGTGTGAGTGTGGGGTGTGGTAGCTGAGAAGGGGTTTCAGTCCCAGCTCAGGTGGTGCAAGTGACTGTCAGAGTGGCTCCTGGGAGGCTAGACAATGAAGCTTCCTTAGTAAGGATTTTGCACCTCTCTTTGTTCAACTTCATGGTGTTTCCACCTTCCCACCTTTCAAGTATCTCAAGGTTCCTCTGAATGGCATCCCTTCCCTCTTGTTCAGTGACTGCAGCACACAGCTTGGTGTCATCAGTGAGTTTGCTGAGAGCGCACTCAACTCCACTGTCCATGTTGCCAGCAAAGACGTTGAACAGTATCAGCCCCAGTACTGACTCCTGAGGGACACCATTAATCACTGGTCTCCACGTGGACAATGATCTGTCTATTGTTTCTGACAGGTAACAGAAAGGAATTATTCATGTGCATATGCATTTGAGAAACCCAATTGTTATATTGTGGAACTGCTGAATCTCTATGTATGGGAGGTTCAGTCATGCTGTGGACATCTGCATGCATATTAGGAGGTATTCAAAACTATTTGGAACTAAGCTAAATAGTTTCACAGACTGGAATGCTTTAGTGAGGCACCACTGTGTGAATTTGGCTCAATTTTGCTTAGAAAATTGTCGGCAATCTGTAAGAAAGTTCAGGTCATATCAAAATTTTAAACATACTATTGATATGGCAATAGTTTGTGGGTCAAGAATTCAAGAGAGAAAATATGGACACGAAAATGTATAAACACCTTAGAAATAGGTAGAGAATCAGAAAATGACATCTCAGTAAATGAAGATCAGTATATTCAAGGATGACTGTAGAATGTCCACAGAAGCCAGAGACAGGCTACTCTAAATGAGAAATAATATGTATGCATAATTACGTAAGTATATAATGAGAAATAAATGAAAAATAAAATTACAATTATTATTGTAAATTTCCTAGTAGAGGTGAAATACTTTCAGGTTTTGTTTATCTCTGTGAATGCACCAGAACAACCACATCAAACACTAAAAACCACAACAACTTGACCTAACTCTCTCTGATGCAATTTACCTAAATGTGGATTGAATTAGAACTGGACTAATTAGTCAACAAACACAAAGTAGGTGATTTCTACATAGTTAGCCATTGAAGGGGATCTTTAAATAGGAAAATTCACACCAGGGTGAAATACATGGGATTTTTTTTCATTTGCAGGTTTAAAATGCCTAAAATCCATCCGGTATCTAAACAAGAACCTGTTCAAACAAGAGGTTTGTGAAGTTATAACAAAACGAGCTTACTCATTGCTTGTTAAACATTGTAAAATAACTATCTATTTTCCCCCTTAAGGAGCAATATCACACGAAACTAAATGCTGTTATTGAAAACACATTAAAATAATTATGGTCTTCTTCTGCCTGATGGGAAAATACTTTTTTGTATTTTTTCCAAAATTTTTTTTTTTTTTAGTAAAAAACCTATCTGTTACAGGCATAGGCTGATTTTTCAAGAATTCAAACAATTGTAATAGAGAAGAGCAGATAGACTTTGTAGTTCTGTGTTTTGGAGACTTGAAATTCTGTATATATCACTTAAAATATTCACCTAAATTTTACTGATTTTAATTTGTATACTGAGAATTTGTGTTTAAAATATATCAGGACTAGAATGGCTATAAAACTACCAACCTAATTTACTCATTCAACTAATTTACTCATACTACTATATTGAAAATATATATGCAGAATTACTTTAAAAATAGAACATGCATATGGGGGGGAAGATATAATAAAATTTTGACACTGATTAACAAAAAAATTACAGAAAAAATGTGCAGCCATTTGGGACTTTGTTTCTCCTCCCAAAATCTCTTTATTTCTTTCCAGTTTATTTGTTTGCTTGTTTTATCCATGACAGAAATGCTGTAATGATGGGAGTATTCATACACATCTAAAAGGCTTTCTTTACTTGGTAGGTAGTGCACTTTTGAGTAATGTTGGTTTTGAATACTCTCAAACTAAAATAAGAATTTATTCCTCATCTTCTGGTTTTGGAGTAACTTCTATAAACATTTTATAGAAAGGGTGATAGCTTTTTTTTCTTTGTTCAAAAAAAAAAAAGGAAATAGCATTATTACTTCTTAATGAGGGAACCCAGTACCATTACTATGTGTCAGACATGTTTTGAATGCATTATAAATGTAACAATTCCAGAAACAAAGCAGAAGAATACATTATTTCTTAAACTGAGATAGTGTTGAATTCTGGTTAAACTCTTAAAAAGATCATTGACATTTACAAATGCAAAAGTCTCAAGCAATGAAGAAGTTCTTGAAAGTACACAGCTTAAATATTTGCACTGTTAGGCAGAAACAGTGCTTTACAGTATTTTTTTTTTTAATTAGATGCCATAATTCTGCTTATACTAGGTATAATTGTTTTATTTTGTTTCCATATGCAAGATTTAAACTTGTCATAATATATCACAGTGTGTTCTTATAATGAACAAGGTGAGATATATATTAACATTGTACATTCAGTAGAAATGCTTCTGTGTATTGTACAAGGTTTCAATATCCTTGTAATTGAGGTATTCAGATTCATACTGGTAAAGGTTCAAAATCGGCTTATTTAGTTGCTTATAAAGCAGTCATTCTGAAAACAAAAAACAGTCCTTCAAGACTGTTGTTGAGGTCTACTATTGGAAATTCTTTATTTGCGGGCAAGAAGAGTGGCTCATGGAGCTGAAATAATTTTGTAAATACAATATTTGTGAAAGAATGATGAAAAAAAAGTGCAGGTATCAATAAGTTTTCCATATTTATCACTAGGAAGATATTTTAGAAATACTCAGAAGTAAAACAGTAATCTGGCAACATATCAGGCACTCAAATTTCAATTTTAAATACATTAAAATGGGGAGGATTTTTTCTTACATGGATATATGGATATATTGGATATATTATATCTTGATATAAAACAAAATGAAGCTAGATATATGTTGCTAATATATGTTAGTGAATATGTGGCAGTGAGGAAAGGTAAAGTTTCTCACCACTCAGTTTCTTTTCAGGCTTGTGAAAGGCACTTTGAACTAAATGAAGCTCAGTCAATGTGTTTCACATGATTAAAAGGATGAGCACAGTCATTAACAAAACTGACTAATGGACTATAGGGTTCTAAAACTCCCAAATGCCATAATGATGAAATGAAGGCATTTTCTTATTAATTTTCCTGCACAGATCTTAGCTGGAGAAACAGGAATCTATTATTACTTTGGAACTTCCCGGGCTGTGTAGGTGTCATGGGTGCAGAGTGATATTGCTTATTCTATGACTATCACTCCTGTCTTTCGCATTCTAACCATAATATAAAGGGTAACCTCTGCTTTGTATTTCATAAGTTAAGATATAAACTTGCATTTAATTGTGTGGTGTTGTTTCAGGTTATCCCACTAGTTCAGTTAGGAGATAACATAAACTGTGCATTGATCAGAATTCAAAGAATAAATGAGAGAAGGTGCATACACACTAGATACACACTTCATCTTCAACCAGTTAAAGGATATTGCTATTTATCTAGTACATAAATTGTCAGTTACTTAAGGTTCTGTAGAATATAAGTTCAGTTTCTTACCCAGACTGTTTCTAAACCTAACCCATGTTGCTGGGTTAAATATTAGAGTTTAATAGTAACAGGTAAGCATCAAATACTTAATTAAGATATGTAATGCCATATTGTAGAAGAAGTTTCTAGTCTGATGCCAAATTCTGACAGTTCTTATATGAGAGAGTATGATTTATCAAACAAACTACATTAAATAAGGAAAAAGTCTACTTAAACTTTATCAGTTCATTAACCCTGAAGTTTGTATTTTTACATAATACATAATACAAAATTTTTATTTCTAGTAGCAAAGACTGTAAAGTGTTTTCCAATTTACTTAATTCATTTTTCTACTATATAAATTCAGAAATTGATTATCATAAAATTATGGATCATAGTCTTAAAAGTTTTTAGATTTATTCATCTTGTGACTATAATTGTATCCTCACCACATTAAGAGTTAAAGTTTATCCTGTACTTTATTCAGAATCTGTATCTTCCATCTGGTGTATTTACAAATACAAATAAAATACCTGTTTCCTAGACTCCATTGATAAAGTAGTAATATCTTCTAGCAGAAGAGTTCCAGTATACTATATTTGCATTTAATTTGTATCAGCAATAGTGTAGCCAGCAGGACCAGCAGTGATGGTCCCCCTGTACTCAGCAGTGGTGAGGCTTAAACTCAAATCCTGTGTCCAGTTCTGGCCTCCTCACTGAAAGAAAGACATTGAGGTGCTTGAGCCTGTTCAGAGAAGGGGAACAAAGCTGGTGAGGTTCTGAAGCAGCTGAGGGAACTGTGGTTGTTTGGCCCAGAGAAAACGAGGCCCCAGGGATGAGGGTTGTGTGTGTGTGTGTGCATATATGTGTATGTGCAAGACACAATGACATCTTATCACAATCTGCAACTACAAGAAAGGAGGTTTATTGATGTGATGATTAATCTTTTCTCCCGGTAAACAAGTGACAGGAAATTACTCCAGTTTGCACCAGGGGAGTTTAAAATTGGATATTAGGAAAAACTTTTTCATTGAAAGGGTGGTCAGACATTCGTATAGGTTGCTCAGGAAGTGATAGAATCACCATCCCTGGAAGTAATCAAAAGGTGCTTGGATGTGGCAACTGGGGACACAGTATAGTGATGAACATGGTGGTGCTAGGTTAACAGTTGGAATCAATGATCTTAGAAGTCTTTTCCGATCTTAACAATTCTATGATACTATGAATAATGTATCCTTCCATTCATTCCATTATGCAAAGAACTTGGCAACTACAAGACAAGAAACCCATGAATGAAAAAAAAGGTTTCACTGGGCAGTTTTGTCAGTCAGACTTGGGAGGTGGGTTTTCTCGCCTTGATCATCTCTATATTGAATGAATTTCAAATGATTCTACTGCTGTGGATTGGGAGAACATCTAAATCCAACAATTTAGATGACAGAATATGTTTTCAGAAATGCATGTTACATTGTGATGCAGTGTCACTGGTAGAGAATAATCTGCTATTATGTGGATACCAATCTAAGAGTTTGATAGTGGTAAATACAAGTATCAAATAATTCTGGTAATCTGGTCTGGAATTAACATCCCAAAAAATTTTTACAAATTATAGAAATATCTTAAAATATTAGTTGATTGTCTCCTTAATGTAATTAAAACCTCAGTGTAAACTTTTGTAGTTGAGAAATAACTTGCTTCTTACAAAGTAATTATTTTCATTTTTGGTTAAAATTCACTGTGATTACACAATCCACTAAAAATTAAATATATATATATATAGAGAGAGAGAGATCCTTAAAATACATTGAAATTTAAAAATAAAATAAAATAAAATAAAACCCTAAACAAACCAAAACAAAAAACCCAAACTCTTTAAAAAAAGTATTTTCTAACTTTGGATATGGAAGGAGTCAATAGCATCCAAGTTTCAATTATAATTTTTTTTTCCCCTAATAAAAATTAACAAAATTCCTGAAGTGTCAACACAAGTAGTCTGTGTATCTGCAGAAGTAGACAAGTAGTAACAGCATCAAAAATTTCATTCAGTCACAAAAATAAACAGGTATGACTTGCAAAATAAGCATTCCTCTGTCTAGCATACCTGAGAGATGTTATTAGATCATGTTAATAAATCATGATATTTGAGAATACAAAACTAGTGAATGGAAATGGTGCTTCTATTTTACAAATGATTGATGCTGGAGAAAGAAGTCAAAAATCCCACCTCTTTTGAGGTGACTACAGTACACAATTTCTACATTTCAGGAAGATGTAGCAGTCACATGACATTTGACTAATCTGGGACAGAGTTTTCTCCCAAGGATTTCCTTTCTGTATGCGGTAATTAAATACACATAGATCTGGAGTGAGATCCCAGCTGGAGGGGATAAATACTCCAATGAATATATGTCTGTTTTATTCAAAATGGAACAGAATCCTCAGACATTTCAGAAAACAATATATTGTTTATAGTGCTCTAATTCCCAGTGTTTCTTCAGTCATTGTTAGTTTCTCTGTTCAAAAGGTTATTGTACCTATGAAGGATATGATCATATTTTTAGTATAGGTTTTTTTTTTCAAGGAAAAAATAACTTTTTTCCATACTTATTTCTAGAAGATGAATCAAAGAAACTATTGGAGAAATACAGAAAATCACATAGACTACAAAAGCAGATGAGCAGTCTAAGAATTAGTGTCCCTATAAAGCCTATATAAACAAAAGCCTGAAGTCCCACAGGTACACGTCCTGAAGAAGAACAGGTGTTAACCATGTAAACAGCTACTGCTGGCATACCATTCATCTTACCCAGGTTATGAGTTTTACAATGTAGATGTTAACATTCAAACTAGTTGTCTTCTCACATCATGCACTGGAAATGCTTATGTATTTGAATTGACTAGTTTAAATGAGATAACTAAAACCTGCACATAAGATGTTAAGCAATTTGAATTTTATGTTGAGAGTCCCCATTTCTCTATCTTTTGAAAGATTCAATTTGCTAGATGTCTTAAAAGAATACCTCACACTGAGAGCATTTGTCAAAACAAAATTAGAGAAGATGGTGTTCCTGTGGTGACCTACCCCTCTACAGTTTCTAACATAACTATCTAGTAATTTGAGCTTTATGTCAGGAATTGATCTAGACCAAATCAAGCATTGTACAATCTACTGACTGTAGAGTCTCCATTCATTGTGTCCTGTTTTATTCTAGAAAGAGGTTGGAGTGTTATTTTATTTTTAATCTGAAGACTCCCAGGAGGAGGCAAATGTTTTCTCTTTCCTTAGCTCATGTGGGTGAATATGAACAAAAGGCTTGGGTTTTATCAGCTTCTTCCCAGCTACACATGGAAGCTTCCCGACATGCTGATTTTCAGGTTAGGCATTCTGAATAGTTGAATTCTTCTCCACCCTGCCCCAATGCTCACTCTGTACTCCCCTTTCTTTTACAGACTGCTGCCCAAAGAAGTGGATTAGCTTTGCTGAGGTAGAGTTAATTGTCTGCACAGTGGCTAGTATGGGGCTGTGTTTCAGGTTTGTGCTGAAAACAGGGTTGATAATATAGAGATGTTTTTGTCATTGCTAAGCAGGGCTTACACAGAGCCAAGGCCTTTTATGCTTTCCGTACTGCCATGCTGGCAAGAAAGTTGGGGATGCGTAGGAGGCTGGGAGGAGACACAGCTGGGACATGTGACCTAAACTGACCAAAGGGATATTCCACACCATATAACATCATTCTCAGTATATAAAGAAGGGAAGAAAGAGGACGGGAGAGGATGTTTGACATAATGGTATTTGCCTTCCCAAGTAATCATTACGCATGAGGGACCCCTGCTGTCCTGGAGGTAGCTGAACACCTGCCTGCCCATGAGAAGCAGCGAATTATTCCTTGGTTTGCTTTACTTGTGTGTGTGTGCCTTTTGCTTTGCCTATAAGTCTTTATCTCAACTCAGGAGTTTTCCAACTTTTACCCTTCTGATCTCTCCTCGATTCTGCTGGTGGGGGAGTGAGTGAGCAGCTGCGTGCTGCTTGTTTGCTGGCTGGGGTTAAACCTTCACTACAGTGAAGGAGGAAATTTTCATTCTGATTGCTAAAATCTCTCTTAAAAAAATGATCCTCGGTCTCTAAAAGAGCAGATATGAAAACTGACCAAGCAGTGTCAGTAATGACCTCAGACAATCAACACTATTATAGTCAGATTCTAGCTGTGGTGAAATGGTTCCTGGGTTCTTTATTTATTCTATGCATATGAAGGTCATAATAATTCGATTGTAATGAACATAATTTGATGAGCACTGTGCAACTTTTGTGGCAAGAGATTTTTAGTCAAAACAGGGACACACCAGGAGAGAGACATATCTGCTAACTCATGGTCATGGAGTGATATACATAAATTAGCAATATCTTTTAAAATAGTAAGAAAAATACTCAACATTTGGTAAGCATAGTTTGTTCTTAAAGCATCTAACAAACATATACTTATTGATTGATTGTAGAAGTAGAGCCTATAAATGTGCTGGATAACATCATCATATCAAATGAACTAGTTCATTAAAATAATGTAGAGGATATTCTAAAGTTACGGTCAGTAAACCAAGACAATTTTAAAGGGAAAGGAATTAAAATATCATAGTCTATCACTAAATTGTCCTTTATTTCAGCTTGAGGTCACAAAAAAACCAGTGCAGGAACATATCTATTGATGTGAAAAATGGTAATGAGGGCTGAGAAAAAAAATAAGATTGTCTCCAATGTACTGTGCTGGCAAGTTTTATTTGTTGACAGTGTGAAGCATATCCCAAATTTAATTTATTTTGAAAGAGGAGGAGAGGAGCTAAAACAATGCAAACTTTATTCATGAAATTATACATACAGAAGTGCTATACAGAGTAGGTTGACATTACATATTTGTTATATAAAGTACCTAAACTCATTCAAGAACAGACACAGTATTTCAGGGCTTTCACAGCAACCAAGTACTCACTAAGATACAGACAGAGCTTTACGTAGTATAGATGTATGAATCTTGTAATATTTATTTTCTCTCTAGCACTGCAATATGACTCTGCAATTAGTTATGAAATAAGCTAACTATGAACCATAACTTTCCTTATTGTTTGTAAGTGAAAAGAAAAGGAAGACAGAAACACAGAATGAAGGGAAGCAGGGGAGGGGAGGGAAGGGGAGGGAGGAGAGGTAGAAATGTAGTGAGATTACAAGTATCTCACTATTAATTACACATTAAAAACAAGGATCTGAAGTCACCTAAGTGTCAAAACGTGCAAGAATGTAAGAAGATATAGAAACTTTATGAGCAGCAAAGAATAAGATGGAAACTCAAAAACCATCAAGAATCAGCCTGTTCCAAAGCAAAGCTGCTGGCAGGTAGACAGGACCACACAGTGATGTTACCAGAGAAGGAGGATCCTGACTTGCCTGAAGTATATATTTGTAAGGATTTTAATAACTTATATAGAGTAATAGCGTATATAGACTGAAACATATAACTTAAACAGTGAGGCAAATATGTTAAAGCAGTATTTAATTGTGAGATACATGTAAGACAATCTGTCAACGGCAGTAAAAAAATAATAAATATAGCATTCTACAGTCAAAATAGCTAGTAGTAGCACAATACTATGATTATACTCTTCCAAATCACTGAATTTTCATAACATCTAAGGACTTCAATCTCCTCTATGATTCCACAGACATCCTCGCATGAGTATGAAGATGTTCTGGATAAGGTGTTTGCTTTTTGTGCTGCTCGGGTCTTCAATATCTATCCTTCTGCTGGTGCATCCTTGCAATCTTTAATTTGTTTTTTTCATTGCCTAAAAATCCTAGGACCTATGCACAACCTTCTAAACTTTACATCTACAAATACCACTACACCTTACTTTACTGGGTTATCCATCCTGTGCTCTATTGATTGAGTTTAATCAACAATACAGTAGTTTCATTGCAGTCTTACAAAAATGCCAGAATTTTTAATTTTACCAAGTCAACCTTTCTGTTTTCTTTTGTCTTGTCATAAACAGGGTTAACAATGTTGTAAAAAGGGCCATCTCATCTCAACTGTCTCCTGTGCTATAGGTCCCAAAGCCCTACTGCCCTTAAGATTGCTCTTACAAAGTGGCACTTACCCCATCAGGGTTTCAGCTGAGATAGAATTTACTTTTTTTCTAGTATCTGGTACAGTACTGTGTTTTGGATTTAGAATGACAACGACATTGATAACACACTGATGTTTTATTTGTTGTTGAATAGAGCTTACCCTAAGTCAAGAACTTTTCAATATCTTGCACCACCCCACCAGTGAGGATGTTGGGGGTAGGCAAGGGTGGGAACACAACCAGGACAGCTCACCCAAAGCAGCCAAACAGATATTCCAGACCATATGGTGTTGTGCTCAGCATATCACTAGGGATAAAACTGACTTGGGGGCTGCTGCTTGGGAACAGGCTGGGCCTCAATCTGTTGATGGCAAGCAATTGCTTTTTATTTGTGTTGCTTGTTTCTCTTCACTTTCATTTTTCTCTCTTATTTTCCTTTTCATATTATTATTACTGTCATTATTTCAATTATTAAGCTGTTCTTATGTCAACCCACTTGTCTTATACTCTTCTGATTCTCTTTCCCATCCCTCTATGATGGTAGTGAGTGAGCGCTGTGTCGAAATGACTTGCTGTCTGGGTTTAAACCATAATACTCAACTGAGAGAAGATCAGGAAACAGAATGTCTTAAGTAGGTGATATTAAGGATAACGAAAGTTAAGTGATTAGGTTTATGCTTAATCTAATATTATGTTAGTCACAGTCTACTAATATGTGTATTAGTGATGAATAATTGCTGCACTTTGCTGTATGAAGGATTTCACCTTCTTTTACATTTTCCCTTTTAATTTCTCTTTCCTTTTTCCTTTCTCTGTTCCATTTTTCTCTTTGTATTTTTCTCTTTATATTTGTCTCTTTGGCTTTTTTATTTTCTTTCTTTTTTACCTTTCTTTTCTCCCTTTTTTTTCTCTTTCTCTCTTTCGTTTTCTTTCATTTTCTTTCTTAATAGTTTTTTCCTGTTTACACTCCTTACAATAATTCCCCTTTGAATACACTACCCAATTTTCTTAGATGGACCTTAGTTATTTAGCATTACTTTCATGAGGGACTCCAGAGCAGAAATAATTAACGTTTCTGACTGAGAAATCATTATGTTTTATGACTTAAAAATTAAGTGAATATATACTTTTCGAAGTAGCTCTATTCATTTGATGGCCCTTTCTGGGAATGCCACAGGGATACAGCATAAAACATTCTAGAGAAGCTTCCATCAAAATTCGTACATCTGGAGGGTTTAGAGTTCTGCCATTGTTAGGCACTATTTTTAAATCAAATTTGGAAAACCTGCAAAACAGACATGACTGATAACTATTCCAGCAGAAGTCATGTCATGTAAACAGCATGTTGACAAGCCTTGTTTAGAAGATTGTACCACTGTACTTTCAAAAAAGTTATCAATATCCATATATGTATATATTGCATATGTAAGTCAGACCTCGATGATCAGGATGGTATCTACATTCGATATCGTACTGATGGAAGTCTATTCAATCTAAGGCGACTGAAGGCCCACACCAAGACCTTAAACCATCTTGTCCAGGAACTGCTTTATGCTGATGACGCCGCCCTTGTTGCCCACACAAAAGCAGCCCTGCAGTGTTTAACATCCTGCTTTGCAGATGCTGCTGAGCTCTTTGGGCTGGAAGTCAGCTTAAAGAAGACAGAGGTCCTCCATCAACCTGCACCTCAGGAAGTCCCCCATCATCCCCACATCACCATTGGCCAACCAGAGCTCAAATCAGTCCAACAGTTTAATTACCTTGGTAGCCTCATCTCCTCAGATGGTAAGATCGACGGAGAGATAGACAACAGGTTAACTAAGGCATATAGTGCTTTTGGAAAACTCCACAAAAGAGTATGACGTAATAAACACTTGAAGAAAAACACCAAGATCAGTGTTTACAAAACTATAGTGTTGTCTACTCTGTTATATTGTTCCGAATCATGGGTCATCTACCGCCACCACCTGCGTCTCCTAGAACGCTTCCATCAACACTGCCTCCATACAATCCTTAGCATCCGCTGGTCAGATTATGTGACCAATACATCTGTACTAGAGTAAGCTGCTGTCACAAGTATTGAGGCCATGTTACTGAGAACGTAGTTGTGATGGGCAGGGCATGTCTCAAGGATGAAGGACCACCACCTCCCTAAGATCCTACTCTATGGTGAACTTACCACTGGCTGCCGCATGAGAGGAACCCCAAAGAAAAGATACAAGGACTCCCTGAAACAACATCTCAGCCTTGGCCTTATTGATCACCATAACTGGTCTACTCTGGCCTCAAACTGGGAGGCCTGGAGACACGCCATCTACAATGCAGCTGTCTCCTTTGAGAACACACGCAGGATCACTCTCGAGGAAAAAAGACAACGCAGAAAGAACCGTTTCTTGCAGAATACACCATCTAAGGAGTCTTTCTGCTGTGCCTTTTGTAATCGGATATGTCTGTCGCGTATTGGCCTCATAAACCACCAGCGTGCCTGTAGCAAATGTGGATAGTGCCTTCCCAAATCTTCGTTCGCGAAGCCTAGCCATGCATATGTAAGTAATAACCAGAAGAAAAACAGAAACAAACCATGGAACAAATAGTAGGGTTTTTTTGCTGTTACTCATATTTACATTGACCTTTGTCCAAATGGCCTAGATACAGCTTTATGTATATTTTTTCCTATACCTAAATTTCCAAAATTTAAATGGAAGAATGCTGGCTAGACGATGTTAAGATCAGTAGTCAACAGAAGAAAATAAAAAAATTCTACAGAATCTCAGTATGTAAAATTAACATATTTACTGAAATTATCCCGAAACCTAAGCTATAACTAATGATCAATTATAAAACTGAGAAGCAGTTAGAGAGCAAATAGTTTTGCTGAGGGAACATACTCAGATGGAAACTCCAAGCTTCGTTTTCCTCTCCGTATAAAGGAAAAAATTTTGTAAAATATGGAAGCAAACTTTTTCCCAGAAATTGTGGTGCACTGAAGCTACTTCTATAAAGTCCATATAAATATTTTTGAGTCTACAGACTCAAAACCCTACTGAAGTTGCAACTTCTATAGTTTAGCAATATCTACTTTCATTATTTATTGTGCAATCTCTTGGATGTCATCAAGTTAAACTGAAAAGCCTGTATGACAGGTTTGGTTAGGTTTGGTTTGGACTTTTTTTTGTTTGGGTTTGGTTTGTTTTTTTTTTATTTGTTTGATTGGTTGGTCGGTTGTTTTGCAGTGGGGTTTGTGAGGTTTTTGTTAGTTTCAAAAGCCTATAAAACAGTTTTGGTTTGGTTTGGTTTGGATTTTTTTGGTGGGGTTTTTCTGGGGAGGTGGGTTTTGGGGGGTTTTGGTTGGTTTGTTTGTTTGTTTGTTTGTTTGTTTGTTTTTCAGAGAGAAATCTTTTCTAGATTCCTGCCTAATAGCAGGAATAATCAGAAATCCAACAATGAAACAAGTCATGAGAAAGTCTGTTTTAAAGCTGGGAACCGGAATACTGACTGCATAGAAATAGGGGAGTGAACCTCAGCCAAACTGTGTCAGGAGCCTTGTAGAAAATTCTTGAGCAAATCCTGACAGCCATGTTGGACCTTGTGCTTAGGATTGAGATACCCATAGGCCATCAAGAGTGACCACTGTGTAACCCCATCAGTACGGCAGTAAACAGGAAAAAACTGAAATGGTCTGGGTATGTACTGCTGCTGGCTACAGTGCCTAAGTACATGTAGCTAGTGGTGGGCATTAATGACAAGATGGCATTCCTACCTGTCAAAACAAGTTATACAGTTTTGTTTGTTGCAGAAGATATAAGGAACCACTGGGAGGAAGGTAACCTCCCCACAAATGGGATATGCACAGCCTGTCATGGCTACCCAACAGCAATCTGGACAAGGGGGCTTCCAACATCCGAAGAAGTGCAAGATTAACTCACTATATGTATTTCTCATCCTAAATCTATTGTGTTGTTACTATTATTTACACCTCTTTGTTACACCATTGGCTGCTGTGCCTTTCTTAATAAGATCCAGGAAGAACCCTGCACCCCACCTGTAGTTCCCAGTGAAGAAAGTAAAACTAGATGAGAACTTCTAGATCTTCTGTCATGTCTGCACACAACCTTCCTGGCCCCAAAATCTGCTGTTGAAGTCAGAACATTGATTTCTCCGAGAGCGGGATTTCACTCAAGACTTTTTAATGCGTTTATGGAGTTTGAAAAAGGAGCTTAATACCAGCAAAGGTCAAATGCTATGACTTCTAATGTGGTTATTCATTTTTGGTGTTAGAGAAGTTGAAGATAAAAAACTCTTTACATATGATGATTTAATGCTTATAAAAGACGCTCCAGAATACTTTTAGTAGGAATTACAGGTCCATATGTGAAATGTAAAGCAAGAATGGTATCTCTGGTAGACAAGTGTTCTTCTAAAGCAAGAAAAAAATCAAAAAGTTTAGAATTATTATTTTCTTAATATCCAAGTAATGTAAAAATAAGAATTCTGTGACTTGAGTAGCTTTCAAGATCATGTAAAGTATATTTTTTTGTCAGACACTCAATAAGAACTCAATAAGAATTTATTTGCAATTTCATAATTCCTGAGAAATAGACACATTTCAAATATACACAAATATAAACATCACTCTTCACCATATTTTCCCATATATGTATTTTGACTGTAAAATATATGTCGTATTGTATAAAAAATTGGCGGAGCAGAGGGGAAGGTGGAGAGGAAGGTTTACTTTGCCTGCTGCACTCTGGACAAGACCACTGAACTTTCCTTCAGCGTAAATGAATGTACAGAGCTGGAAAAAGATTCTGAAGTTTGAGATGGGGAAAGAGAAAAGGAAAAGGTAATGAAAAGGGGAAATATTTAGACAGTCAAGCACACAATAAAAACAAATAAATAATGGAAAGAGTGAGACAGGGAGAGAGAAAATTGTATAAAAAAGAAAGAAGCACAGGGGTTTTTTACAGATTCCAAAGGAATTTTGTGGAGCTTACTGCAGCCTAGAAAGCCATTAGGAATTACTGGGCTAAGAACAGGACTCAAGAAAATGGCCTGGTCTGCTAAGACTGGCATGGTGAGAGAGAGAAAAAACTATTTCAAAAAAATATCTATTTTTACCCTCTTACTCTGAGTTTATTTATTTGAAAAATGTAAGTTTTATTTATTGTGTTCAAAAAACACTTAACTTTAAATATTAAAAATTCTTTCAGTATATTTTATGGTGTTCTGGAAAAAATATTCTGAGCACATAAGCCTCACGACTCTGGCCAATACAAGACTTCCTCATTAAAAACAAAAATAAAACCAAATCAAACCAAACCAACCAACCAACCAAAAACAAGTAAAAATTAAAATCTCTGTGCAGATAATGTGAAAAGAGAGAAACATGGAGTATATTTTTTGTTAATTAACTTCAGTGAAAAATCCAACAACCTCTAGTGCTAAAAATCACATTATGCTCAGCAGAAGAAAAGTTACAAATATAAGGCAGGCCAATCAAGGTGTGTAGGAATATCAAGAGCACTTTAATAAATTATTTAGTCTGACAGTATGCCAACCATGGCAGTTACAATTTTTCATAATTTAAATAGTTCATTGGTCTAAGAGGTGCTAAATACAAATGAAAGGAACTGTGAAATTGCCTACTAATAAATTCATGTATAATGTTTGCATTATCAAATAGCCAAAAAAAACAAAACTGGAAATTGCTTTTGTGTCTATCTGATTAAAAAATTAACAGAAGAAGACAGACCTATTTTCTTTACTCCCAAAAAAGAAACTGGACACACTAATGGTATCTTTCCCCACTGAACAGCAAATGTTTCACATTTCACTTAGCTTTTTGCTACATTTGGTACAGTAATCTCTATCAAGGGCTAAATTGACTTTCCTTTTACAGATCATTAGCAGCTGCAATCAGCCAATTCAGTTTGCATGAACTGGTTCTAGATTGTCTCTAAGTTCAGACATGAGTTCATTCAGCTCACCCATCCAAACCATACCTCACCAGTTTTGCTATAAAGATACTATGGAAGACAATGTTAAAAGCCTTGTTAAAGTCAAGGCAAACAACATCACTAATCTTCATCCGCCAAGCAACTAATTTCACCACAGACAGCTGTCAGGCACAGCTAGTCAGGCATAATTTAGGCTTGGTAAATCCATGTTGCTAACCGCCTTCTTGTTCTTCATGTGCTTGAAAATTATCCCAGACCAACTCAACTTAAGTCCTGCTTTCCTTGACTGTTCAATCTCATACTCTCCAAGTAGTGCAGGGAAGATTCAGAATGGGGATTTCAGTCAGTTCACAGCAATTTGTCTCTGTTGCTGAGTATAAACTGCTAAATCCATTCCTGGAAACTTGGGTAATGTGTCTTTACTCTGCTGGGGGTTTCATCCCTTGATATTTGCATATCAGAATGGATTATTCTTCTGCTTTGAGGATATTTTACTTATTAACTCTCTTCACCCTTTGAAACAGAACTCAGAAACAAACAGGCTCTGCTCCCCTATCCTGGGATCTGGTACTGCTCATCATTTTGTCCCCTTCTATCCAGACCTTAAATTTCACGGTCTTCTTTTTGGTGTATCCCTGGCTGCCATCACCTCCTTAACTTTGGCCAATTCTTTAACATTAAGCAACAGATCCAGACTGCTTCTCCTAGTCATTGGTCATGTATGTCAAGAAATTCTCTTGAACACAGACCAAAAATTTTCTGGATTTCTTGCAGCCAGTGGTTCTACCCTTTAAACAGAAAGTTCCTGATGGCAACCGGGGACTGTGATAATGAGATTTCTTCCAGTTTTCTGAAGATGTCTTATTCTACCTTGCTTTCTTGACTACATAATAGGAGAAGATGCCTACCACAATGTTACACATGTTGGTCTTTCCTCTGACCTTCAACCATAAGTTCTCAGTTTGAAAAAAAACAAAACAGTTGAGAAGAAGAGATTGATAAATTGTATCACATACGATTGAGTTTTATGATAGTTTCAGAGGATAATATGGAGGAAAAGTTTGGCAGATGATTGAAACAGGAATGTGATTGAGTCAAAGGTATCTATGTCGAATTTGGATACAAAGATCCCTGATACCACTGGAGTTATAGAGGTGATTGACTGAGTCTCATACACAGACAGCAGTTGTTAGAACCTGAAGGTGAAAAAAGAGAAAGGAACTCTAATAGTAGCAATGAGTTTTTCAGTTTGGAAAGAGAGTCAGCTAAACACAAGACCTACAGTTGAATTAAAGTATTTTGTTCTTTGTTTCATCACATCCAGAATTAACTCAGGAGAATACTGTCTATAAAGGTGTGCACAATATTTTAGTAGTACAAACACATGACCATTTTACTGACTAGTTGATAAGAGAAGAACGGAAGAGAAGTAACTTTGGTTAAGCAGAAATGTAAATTAAGAGTAGATGATATTAGACATAATATTGATAATTTTTAGCAGATTCAAGTCCGTAAGTCAAAATTGATAGATTGAACATATCACAAAATCATACTTAGAGATATTTTTTTTCAAAGATCATTTTATAGTAAATAAGACTGATTTAAAGGGTATCTGTTTTTCTCAGAAATTTTGCATTAAATAGCCTTTAAAAAATTATGGCAGCATCAAAAAAAGTGCTGTCAATGCAAAGAATTATTAGTGTAGTTTTACAACTCTCCACCACAGTAGAAGAGATTTTTATAGGCAAAATGTATTTGTGATTACAGAAATGAACCTGGTTTGTGAGACTTAACTGGAGGTAAGAAACTGTCTTTGATATCTTCTCGACATTTTAAAAGTTCTGATAGAAGCAGAATGATTAAGCATAAGTGATGTACAGTTGGGAAAGAGTAGAGCTCAATAAACAGCTATCCTTGGAGAAAAAGCACAGAGGAACAATGGAATAATTTGCAATTGTAAAATTGGCTGAATTGTTTCACATTTTGTTTTAGCTAAAAGCTTGTTCTGCTTTCACTACTACCTTCGGGGAAGAAAAAGTATTTTAAAGTCCTTTTTATGTATGGCAGGTATTTTGGAAAACAAAATTCCTTTTCAGCCTATTTCCTACATGGAAATAACCTACATGAGTTTATAGTAGTGATCTGACCAGGCCATAAATCTCCTCTATATTATCCCAGACATTATCATGATGAATTTTTTCCTCCAAAAGTTCATTCCAAGCAGCACAATTCTGTGCTGCTATAGACTACCAATATAATCCACTTATAGCAGTCTATCAGTTAACACAAAATTCTCTACCTTGAGGACAAAAAAAAAAAAAAAGAAAGAAAAGAAAAGATATAGGAAAAAAAGAAAAAACCTAACAAAGATCACATCTAATACTATATATGTTTTTCTTTGTGGGATGAGAAGCTCTGAAAATTTGTTACATCTTTAGAGGTTTATTAGATTTTATGTTATTTGCAAAATGCAGGAATGCATGTATGGGGTACTCAAAGTGCTGCTGCTCCACTGCACGTTTTGGAGGTGTGTTATTAGTCTTGCAGCCACTGAAGTACAATATAAACCTCATCTACTATAAAATCTGTAGAAATGAAATATTTTTACTTGACTAGTGAGAACATGATAATAGTGGAAGCAAACCACAAAAAAATAAGGAGGCAGTTTAATATTGTACCTGTAATAATTTGATTGTGTAGGCCCCATTTTACAGCCAAGATGACTTACATGTTTCAAGATGCTATAATTATTATGAGACCTTTCTGCAATTAATGTCTTTTCTGAAAGTCAGTTCAAGGAGGCTTCACTCATAAGAGCAGTCTCAAGCAGCTTCAGGCTCCTCTTTCACCCCTACTTGCTGTTTGCAGATGAAAAGTATGTTACGAGATCAAGTAATAAACATAATTTCCTGAGAGATGCAAATCAGCAAGATACATCAAGGATTTGCTTCTAGGGTGTTATTAAACAGCAAAGGTTCAATGATCCATCACTTTCAAGATCACTTTTAGGATCTTCTAGTCAAGTCATCAGCGTTGCCACTGATGATAGAGCTGGTGGGTCCTAACAAAGCTGCAGCATGCAGGCACTGCTCCTCCTGACTGATAATTTCATGGACAGTAGAAACTTGTCAGGTGTATTATAAGGAGTATACTGTATTATAGGGAGTTCTGACCATACTAGTGCTTAACATAATACCTCATGAAATCCCTAATACCTCATTAAATCCCTTGTTGAGTGTGTACTAGTTCATAGATATTAATTTTATAATTTTAAATTATTTACAACCTACTTTAAAGTACCTTTGCACTCAGCTAAAGTTGCCCAAACAAACTGTCCCGTAAGATGGGCCATAACTTCTCTGTAAAGGTTACCTTACCTTCTAGATGTAACAGCTAGCTGAAGTCAGTTAAACCATGTAAACAACAGGCCCTCTGAGACAGTCTTTCTCATAATTGGAGTTAACACTCTTGAAATTTACACTTCCTACATAGATTTGTTACGATATTTTCATTGCAACTGATTCCAAACTGGTATATTAATAGTCCCATATGTTCTCTGATAGTACTAATTTCCATAATTTTATAAAATATAACTGGTGATCACATACATTCTCCCTTCCCACACATAGCATATTGGATTAGATAACCCCAGATGAAATTCTGAATCATTTTTGAAAGGTGTTGGGAACAAGGGAAGAAAACAGTTCTTCTTTTTATTAAGTTCTGTATCTGAAACATTCTCATGAAACCTATGTATTCTTCTGCTGATTTAAATCTTCTCAGTAAAAAAAATAGAACAGCTACATCTAATTTATATTTAAATTAAATGCAATTTTTGTGCAACATTAGGGTGATCATACTACTATCCCAAAAGTGTCCTTAGTAATTGACAACCATTTTAGTAACTGTGGTAATACCAATTCCCCACTCACAACTTTGCAGAAATACTGCAAGTTTAGTAAAAGTAAGATTAAAATCTGATATATGCTAAACCTTCCCATGTCTTCTTAACTGCATATGTATTTACCAGCAGAAAAGAGAGCTGTGCATTAGGTAGGTATTTATTTTATATATGAATTTTGATTAATACATATTCTCTAAGGAAAAACTGGGTCTATTCTTTTCGTAAGAATCATAAAAATGCATTCTGATCTAAATTAAGAAGTGAGATCAGCCTATACAAACAAAATAATAAGCCATTCCTTTGTACTCTGTATTGAAATATTGCAATTATTTTCAGTGTATGCAGGATCGCCTTATTTTTAAATATATAGAAAGAAAAAAAAGTTAAATGTCACGTCATTTATAAGCATGTTGAATAGTATGCAGCATGGATTCCTGAGGGAATTCTGGTGATCTCTTTCTTCCTGACAGAAATGAAATTTTGTTCAGATTCTGGTTTTCTTGTTTTTGAACAGGTACTTCTCCATGTTAGAAGCTTGCCTCTTGTTGCACTTCCTTTACTTCTTTGCATATTTACTATAAGACTTTTTGAGGACCCCTCTAGATAGAATTAATGAATGACTTTTGAAAAGAAGATAAATTGTTTCAATGTTTGTTGTTTGCTAACTCCTTTAGTGAACCTTCATAGTATCTATTGGATTTTTTTCAGAATAGTTTGCACAAACTTTCTTTACATAAATATTTAGTTTAGTGTTGTGTTTTCCCCTGAATGACCTGTTCAATTTTTAAAAATTGAGTCTCTTCTTCCACTTCCCAATCATCTGTTAGCACTACTGATTTGAAACCAACTATATTGTACATCTGGTTACTCAGTTCTATCTTCTTTGATTTTCTAAGGTTTCTTGCATGATTCATTAGTCTTCGTTCTGTTGTTGCGTAAGATCTACAAAAATGTCAGTTTGCAGCAGATCCTGAAACACAACCCTCAAAACAATTACAACATGGGAAACTCTTCCATTTTCTGAAGGGTGGGCACAAGTGCAAAAAAAAACCCCTTTTTGCCTTTTGAACTGTGTCCTGATAGATTCCGAGAACTCTGGTTACCAACTGAGTTATCACATTCTATGTCCTTCAGAAAAGATTTTGTATCATTTTTACAACCTGTGCTACAGCTGTTTCCCCAAACTCTTTCTGACTTACTGTGTTGTGTTGTCATCTGCCAAACTTTCTCGTTTGTTTATTTATTTAGATACTACTTTGACTTTTTAAAAGACTCCTCTCTTATAATGACCAGTCAATCTTTTTATTCAACTGCATAGCTTTTTCTTAAACTCTTTCTTTATGTGACAAATTTTGGTCACTGGTGCTTAACATGACCAATTTTTCCTATAATTCCTATTGCCTCTCTAGAAGTTCAGTTGCTTAAAAATAGACCGTTAATGTAATCTGAGATATTGCATATGCATTTTACTTCCAGTTGCCATGTCAGAAAGTCTAAGATCTCTCATACATCCTGTGTCATAGCAGCTAGTCTCATGGGCCTGGTTTGGATATTTTAAAAGAGCCAATAAATCCACCAGATACCTATACTTGAGTAACTGAATCTCACCTGCTATATAAATCATTCTCCATCAATGTGGCTACTCATTATATAATTGTGTCTAAATATTTTTAATCATGGAGAGTATTTTTCTAATTCATAGCACTTTATTTTCTTATTTTATCTGTTGGGTTTTGTTACTTTGTATTGAGCAAAGGCTAGCACTTTCACAGAATCGTAGAATCATTAAGGTTGGAAAACACCCCCAAGATCCTCACGTACAACCTTGGATCAAATACCACCATGAGAACTAAACCATACTGCGAACCAAATTATCTCATGAGAGAGACCTAGGTTTGAATCTCTTATGACAGTTTCTTATTCAATGATTGTTTAATTCAAAACAGTCCTAGAAGCCGAAAGAAGAGCAACTAATGGTTCTAATTGAGAGCGCTAATAGACTGTTGGGAAGAACCTTCTACTTTCTTATCTTTTCTCTGGCCTTTCGTTCCTGAATTCATAATAGCTCGTGTTAAATGGAAGAAATAAGATAGAACTTAAGATAATTTTGTAGATTAATGTTAAGAAAGTCCTGAGTGAAGTATAAGTGCGAAACCATTTAAATGGCAAGGAACAACATTTGTGTGTTTTTCTAAATGGAGGATCAGTTTTAGCAGTACACTGCCATATGGAAAAATGGCTTCTAGGCTTATCTGAGAGATTCTCAAGCCTACTTAACCAGTCCCTTAAACTCAAAGGGGCCTCTATCTTGTTTCCGGATAGGATGAACACATCAGCCTAAGTTCAAGATCTGGAGAAACTGACAATAACGTAAAATAAGCCATTCAGTTTTGCATAGAATCAGAAGTTAAGGATAAGGAAGTAATCTGTATGGCTTGTGGACTATGCAATTCCAAATATTATACAAAAGTTATTTGCCTCTAATGCTTTACAGGCATTCCCACAAATGGCTGCAAACATGCACAAGACTTTGCAAACAAGATAGCTGTGTCTGAAAGCTACATAGCAGTGCAACACGACATAATGCTCAAGCCAATGTGGTTTTGCCTTTGTTTTAGATACCTTTTCTGCTTCCAGTGTTTATTTCCATGATAATGATGTTCCTCAATTTCTATCTTTGATTGCCTTTCTATGCCAAACCGAACCTGAGCATGGCAAACTTGGTCTGTCTGAATCTTCTCAGTCTCCTGGTTCTGGCTAGTTACCTATTTATCCGCACTTCAACATCTTCTTTTGGATACCTATTTAGATATTCTGAAACCTAACTTTAGTCTAAAATAGTTCTGAAGTTAAGGAAATCAAAACTTAACAGAATTTGACACATACATTTCTAAGGCCAGAAAAGGAAGATAGTATCTTTGAAAAAATCACAAGGACTTCAGGTATTCTTAAGTTTATTTTATTTTTGCCTTGGAGTTTGAACCTATGGGATCATTGTATCCTTTTCAGCCTCATTTTAAATATATATATTTCTAAGTGCATCCCCTCATAGGGGATGTTGTTTGTTGTTGATAACTCTTCCATGTATGATTTTTTCCAACTGTAACATCTATAATGTTAAATCAAAATTAATTTAAATTCCCTCCCTAAAATAAGGGCACTAGATTGACACAGTTATTTTTCCATATTACTATAAAGAATTTATCTGTATCTAATTTAATCTCTTCTATTAATAAATTTCACTTTCTTTGATATCAAATTAAACCTTCATCTTTTATCTTTTTTTCCTCTTAATTTAATCACTGAGAAATAATACCTGCACAAACTAATTGCTTACCAGTCTATATTCTGGTCTAATAGTTTTCTTCAAGCAATACAACATCTGGCCTTTCCTTTGTCAATTTGCTTATAATTCACTTACTTTTAGCTTTCATATTCGAATGGTTTAGGTCAGGCTTGTTAATGGTGCATGGTTTAATATTTGATTACATACTTTAGTTTTCACGATGTTTGTCCTTATTAAGGCTTTTTATCCTCTTTTCTAATCTTGATATAGCAGCTGAAGCTAAAAGGGATTAGCATCCTATTTCAGAAATCTAATTCCCTTCATATATCTCTTAACCCCTCAGTGCTCTTCTTTGCTTATGTGTATCTATATGGCTCCAGAAAGTTTCTGCAGTTTGTATATGGTTCCTTCTTAATTGAGCTTTAGCACTATTTCCACTTGCCCACAATATTTTAACTGAATTTATACATGTATTGAATCTCAATATCGTGCTGGGTCCAAATCAGTGGAGCTTCAGTGACTTCCAAAACTGCCTCTCTTATTTCCTTACAAATGGTTGCTATTGGACTTTTCATCTAAAACATTTAATCTGTCTCTTTTTAGACCTTAGGATCTGACAAAACTCCTTTTGCCTTTATTTTTCTTTTGAGTGGCAAGGTTTCTACTTTGTAGGCAGCTGTTGTTAGCATTCAACTCCATGAAACAGAGATCTTTGTGAGTTAAAAAGTTTTATTGCTACCAGAGAGCCTAAGTCCAATTTTGAGCTACTCACAATTATTGCAATGCCATACATTCTGAAGTTCTAAAATGCTTAACATATACAAGTTTTGATTCATTCATGTTTTATTACTTTGTAAATGCAACATCAACCATCCCCTGTCCAAGAAACGACGTTCACCGGTGAATAGGCTTTTATCCCCTACAAATAGCTGCTAGTCTAATGATTTTGACCTAGCATTTCAATACAGTCATATTAACTTTTATGCCTCTTTATATGGTATTCATGGGAAAGAATGAATTAATCATTTTAAGGACTATTTTACAGCATTTTTTTGAAATAAACTCTATTTGCAATTGTACGACATGTCTTTTTAAATGCAAATGCAGTGCCAGAGTTTCCTAAGAAGTCTTCTGAAGCAATAGAAGTGATCATATGTTGGCATTCTCAGCAGCAGATTCTTGACAAGCTGATTATACCCTCTGTGCTTGCAGCAGTCACAGCCTGTAATAAGTAAGAGGCTGCAAATTGTGGGGGCCACTCATTTTCCCATTTTGCTGTCTGCAGGAACTAGTGAAAGCTGAAACTCTTGTATTCTGCCCTTTCATGTCAGTTAAAATAATGACCAAATTTATTTTTTTTTCCTTAGTAGAATATAATTGAGAGATAGGTGATGATGCCAGGAAAGTGAGATCATTTAATCAAAGGTCAAATTAGTTTCCCACTCCATACACCCCTCTAATCAAAAGCTCTTTTTTTCTTTTCTTTTTTTTTTCTTTTGTTACCTGCATAGAAAATTCTAGGATAGCCTTGCCATCTACTTGTGTTAATCAGACATTTCCCAATGGTGCTCTGCACAAGACATCCATTTACCTGTTTCTATGACATTTCTGCTTTACTGTTCATTGTCCAAGAGCATAGACCACAAGAGAAAAAAAATCAAAATACAAACGTCTTTTCCGTAATTATATTTCATTATTCCATGTTTCTACAGTATTACAGGATAGAGGATTTTAAAATTATAAAATAATTAAAGAAAAAATAATTATTTTTTTTTACCTATAAAAACAATATGTTTAATTTTCTACACACGATAAACAGAGAAAAAAACCATTTCCTCTGCAATTTAAAGGATACATAAGTGAAAGATACTTTAGAATCTGTCAAAGGCAGGGTTTGTGTTTTGTAGGCACAGACAGACTGTTGATTGGCACTCTGCTCAATGCTTTTTTCGCCTGAAACAAAATTAGTATTATTCTGGCAAAAAATTTATTATTCTATTATTTATTATTATTTATTATTCTATTCAAACATCTGTTTGAATAAATATTTTAAGTATCAATGGATATCCATTAGTGCTACACTGTAGAGTTACCTTTTTTCTTTTTAATTGCTGTTGCTGCGTATTTGGAGTTAATTCTTGTTTACTATTGTTTCGTATCTCTGCTTGTCATGACAGGATTTGGTACTTTCATTCACTGTCCTTTTCAGGGAACATATTTTCATAATTGTTTCTTCTCTTTCTAACACATTAATGCAGGCCCATCATTTTATAAAGTGCCATTAATCAAGCTGTTTTGTGAGATCCAAATGAAAGGATGGATGCCTAAACAGAACAAATTCGCATCAAAAAGCGACTGAAGCTCTGCATTAAAGACTTTCATCCCCAGACAAGCATCCTTGGAATGCAGAGGAGTTACAAAATGCAAAATCCAGATTAAAAAAAAAAAACTCGAACTGGATACAGTCAATCTAGTATAATTGGCTGCACATCAGAGGGTCACACTGATAAAACAAATATTATAAAATTTAAATCAGATTATTTAATTTTGTTTATCATCTCCAAGAAAGATGAAAGATTGAAAAGTAAAACCCGTACTCTAAAAGGTATTTGAACATACAACATGGAATTTCATACAGGAAAACCAAACACAGACTCTTTTTAGGTATTTCAGTTGCAATGTTTCCACTTCAGTCATAGGCATAGATCTCAAAAGAATAATCACACAGAATTAATCATTGTCACCCAAGTAGAATTTGTAATTTCATTTCAGAGTTGCAGGATTCTTAACAGCAGGACTTTGACACCTGAAGTGTTTACTCTACAATTAAAAGTTTTTGAGGAAAAACAAGGTAATTCTAGGCATAAGCTGCTCTAATACATATCTAGGCCCTGCAGCTTGAAAGGAACTCTACAGCAGGTATTCATATGCAATGTACACTTTCATAAGTTAAAAATCTTCAGACCTGCTGCTCACAGAGAGTGTATGCACAACAAAACTGTTTCTTGATATATTCATTTAAACTCACTTGTAGCCTTGCTGTATAGCTTGATTTGTGGTTGGCCTCAGAACTGATTGGAGATTAAGACAAAAGTCTTGAAAAACATCTAAAACGTCTAAAAAAGAAAGACCTGTTCTTATTGAGATTTCATAAGGTATCTGAGACATCTGCAAGGGGCTGGACAACATGATATAAATACTACAAAAGAGGAATCTTCTTGAAACCAGATGGAGGCTGAGACAGATGTGCTAAATTTAATGTCATTAGGCATTGTTCAGATGTGTAAAAGCAGTTACACCACTTGGTTATATTATATATAAAGCTGTAAAAACAAGCAAAACATACTTACTTATGAAACTTTCTGTCATTGCTTCACTTCAAAGTGACAATGAAAAACTGGACTGAAATTGAAGGTTTAATTTAATTATCTTTCTTTTTAGGATGGCAGTTTAAAAGCAAGCTTTACATTCAAGAACAGGTGTTTTTCTGATAACATTTTATATATTTATCTGATAAACCTCCTGTGGTCTATGTGGTAGATATACTACTTGAATAAGTTTTTTCAAGTATGTTCTTTGGCTGATTAAAAAAAATAAAAGCCCACTATACAAATTCTCATTAATTGTCAGAAGAGACAATTTTCTTGGAGCAAGTGACTGTCTTTTATAAGAGTTTTAAGGATAAGATGTGAAAAGAACAAGAAAAAAGGTTCCATTACAAAAAGATGTAATTACTATAATAAAAACTTCCTTGAGATATGTCAAACTGCTTGTTTAAAAAAAAAGTTGCAAAATTATTTAGTTACAGTGTGGTTGATTGTAGAGCATTCTTATTGGCTAATTTGATTATTTTGAATAAAATTCCTGTTTCATTCTCAGTCATCTGCTATACAATAGCTCTTCAAGTATGAATAGTTTGATTCTCACATGAGATACTGATTACAAACTCATTATTTGCAATTCGATTTAATTTCTTACAAGTTAAGTATGTTAAAATAATATGATTTATTAATTTGGAAACAGAGGAGCTTTCATGGACTCATTTATATTTGTTTTATAGCTCATTCATTAAAAGAAAAATGGATGAAACAAATGAGATAGTACTTTCCTCCTGCATTTCATAATTTATTTCACACACCATTATGCTTCACACCTTCTGTTCAGGCTTGGTTTATGTCTTTGTTTGCCCCTTTAAGTCTCATCTCTTTCACATATGTTTTTAGACTTCTTGAGATGATTTTATGTTGATTTTACCCCAAATATTTTGCCTGATACCTCTCAAGATAATGCTTTTTCATCTCATGATGGGGATTTAAAATCACCCTGTTATCGATAAATGTAAGGAAATCCTTTATCCACTTTGTCTTCCAGGTGGTAGATCTTTACCTGTTAGCAGAGAGGGGGTTTTAATTCCCCAAGTAGAAGTGGATTTCAGATCATGTTATCATTTTTATTGTTTCTTTATTCAAGTTTGTCTTGTACTTCCCAGGAGACATTCAGGTGCTCCTATTGCTTTATACATTTCAAGAGTTTCTGTCATCATAAAAATCCATTAGCATCAACTACATCACTGTCATTAAACAAGGTACTAAAGATTAGCCACAAAATGAAACCCTTGAATACTCTACTAGTAATCTCTCTATCACATGATAATCCTTTATTCAGCTTTCAATGCATGCACTAACCACTGTCTTCAGTGAAGATTTTCCATGGGGTACCATATCAAGTGTTTTAAAGAAGTCAAGATAGATTAGATCTATCACAACTCTCTTGTCTATAAAAACAGGTCATTTTGTTAAAGAAAATATTATATCAGTCTGACACAATCTGTCTTTCCTAATACCTTGTTTTGATTTATCCACTTTCCATTCATCTCAATTTATTTAATTATTGTTTCTTTCATAATTTGTTGTACTATTTGTGGTCTCCCATAAAGGTCAGGCTCTATAATTGTCCAGTTTAATTTTAAATTTCGTTTTTGGAGTCACCGTAGTCTATTCCTGTAAGCTGAAAGTTTGTGCTGGGTGTAAATGGCAAATTTGGGTAGCAGTGGTCTACAGCATTGATCTCTGTGAGAAGAGACAAGGATCTGTTCTGTGCTGGACACAACCATTCCCAACTGGCTTCATTGGACCCACCACAGAACAGAGCTGAGTGCATCAGCAAAGATGGTTGTGTCTTTGTGAAAACATATGTAAGAAAGGGCAAAAAAAATTATAAAAAGTGAGGAGGAGGGAACAACTAAGGGAACAGCAGAGGAAATGAGGGAATAACAAGGTCAGAGAATGCACTCCATGGCAGAGTAACTACCCATGTGGAGGTACCATGCCCCTGGAGGACCTCTGCTGGAGCATACGAAAAGAGTGAGAGACAAGGAGCAGAAGAGAGAAGGAAAAAGGAGAGGAATTCATTGAGCCTGAGAAAGGGAGAGGAGAGATATTTTAATGTTTGTCATCTCTGTTTCTGTGGTTTGGACATTAATGTAGCCTGACAACAACTTATTGACAAAGGTTTATTGAGGCAGTAGGTAAGATGAACAGCAACCATATAGAAACTCACCAAATTGCTGATAACGAACATAGATCAGAGGTGATGCCGTGGCTTTGGCACACTGTCAGGAACACTTGGTGTCCATGGCATCTGACAGCAGTAGTCAATCGTGTAAATTACTTTTGAATGCAGGTAAGATCCACGCTGCCCCTTGACTCACCAGCAGTAGTGTGATTTGAGAGCCCCACACATGACACTTGGACGGCAAACAGGCCATGCTGCCATGTTGGTCGGGGGCAGGGTGTCAGTTTGCCAATACCTAAATCAGTAATTAAATGTTTATGCTAATTACAGATAAATGAAGTTAAATTTCCCAGCCAAGTCTGTTCTGCCCAAAATAGTGCTTGACAAGTCATATCCCTGTTTTTATTTAAATCTGTAAGCTTTCTTAGTCTTCCTCTTTCCTATTTTTTTTCCTCTGTCCCACTGGGACAAGGAGACATGACACAGTGCCTGCGTGGGTGCTTGGATGTTAGCTGGTACCAACCTACCACAGGTTTATTAATATTGGCTATGAGACCTGCAATTCAACCTGTTAGTTCTTCTCTGAACTGTTGAGACAGATCTGATCAGGATCAGGGCTACAAAGATGGGGAAGGGCCTAGGAGGAAAGCCATACTAGGAGTGGCTGAGATCACTTGGCTGAAGAAGAGAAGACAGAGGGGAGACATCATACCAGTCTACAATTTTGTTATGAGGGGAAGCAGAGGTGCAGGTACTGATGTCTTCTCTCTGGTGACCAGTGACAGGACCCAAGGGAATGGTCTGAAGGATTTTTTAGGAATAAAGCTATCAAGGTGACAAATACTGTCCTAAGTGATATATGAAAAGTGATATCTCACTGAAAAGAGATGTGAAATCAAGCATTTAAATTATATGAAACCATAAAGGTAGAAGACCTTCCAGAAGAATTATGGTGAGGAGAACAGAGTTTGTTTCATTTTAAGAGAGCTTTCCTGCCTAGAGGAGGCATCTTTCCCCAGAGACAGATTTTCTACCTCCTGCATTCCAGAGAAACTCTCCCTGGTATGAGAAAAAGATAACTCTGCAGACATGTCAAAGGTCCCACGCAGAGGTGGGGGTGGGGTGGGGGAAGGAATTATAAAATACCTGAGAAGAGCAGAGGGCATGTCTTTCTCAGGCCTAGTGTTTCAAGTGACGTTGGGATTAATGTTCTTTTAAGTCCAGTGTTCTCAACTTTGGAAATAAACAATCCTTCTACGGCCTGGCATTTTGGGCATATCTGCGAGTTATCTTACTTCACAGAAACTAAAAGTGAATTGACGCGCAACTATGCAGATTGATTCATGCAGAGGTTATTGAAAAGGTATGCTATATAGCATACATGACTACAGTTAACATTATGGGGTTTGTTTGCAAACATTATTTTATTTTTGTTTCTCCAATGAATGGGAACTTTGCAACAAATACAAATATTTGAGTCCAATCTGAACACATGCTATTTCTTTCATATTAGGAAAACCACATAAACAAATGTGTTAAAGCTCAACTTGGCAAAGAAAGAGGTAGGTTAGGGAATGTGAAAATAATGTTTACTGGAGGGACAAGATATTTTTTAAAAACAGCTGTTAAGTGCATCAAAAAAGTAGTTTGGGACTTTCTTTGACACAATCCCAACAGTATGATTTTGTTGATTTACAGTGTACTGTCAGGATTACACAAATATTTCTTTAATTTATTTTCCCTCTTCACATATTCCCTCTATGCTCACTAATTGCCCTAGGAAGGAAAAGTAATAGAGACTTCACTTGTTTCTGAGAGTACACATATTTAGACAGATGTTGAACTTTTAAAGGAAAGTAAAATGCTTTCCAGGTTTCTCTCACTCTAGAGAGACCTAGATTAGAGGGTTTGGCAGTGACCAATTGTATGAAGTTTATCAAAAACAAGTACCGGATTGTGCATCAGGGACAGGGCAACCCTGGATACACATAGGGGAGGCATCAGGCAAAGTATCACCAGCCGGTCGAGGGAGGGGATTGTCCCACTCTGATCTGCATTGGTGTGGCCTCACCTTGAATATTGTGTGCAGTTTTGGGCACTGCAATGTAAGAAAGATATTAAGCTATTAGAGTGCATTCAAAGGAGGGCAACAGGATCATGAAGAGCCTTGAGGGGAAGCCATATGAGGAGCAGTTGAGGTCACTTGGTCTGTTCAGCCTGGAGAAGAGAAGACTGAGAGGAGACCTCATTGCAGTCTACAACTTCCTCATGAGGGCAAGAATACAGACAGGCAGTGATCTCTTCTCTGTGGTGATCAGTGGCAGGACCCGAGAGAATGGTCTGAAGTTGTATGAGGGAATATTTAGGTCAGATATTAGGAAAAGGTTCTTCACCCAGAGAGTAGTTGGGCACTGAAATGGGTTCCACAAGGAAGTGATCACAGCACCAATCCTGACAGGGTTCGAGAAGTGCTCGGACAACGCTCTCAGGCACATAACACGATTTTTGGGGCTCTCCTGTGCAGAGACAGGAGCTGGACTCTATGGTCCTTTTGGTTCCCTACCAACTCAGAATACTGAATTGTTCTACGAAAATATTCTCCTTAAAAATGTAAATAATTTTCAAGCATGTGTGGGAAGTTGTATGCAACATTTCATTATTAAATCATATTGATGGAAAACCATCTGGATAAAATGACATAGAATCATAGGTTATGATCTTGAATAGTTTCGAACAAAATGCACTTTCATTTTACTTTCGTCTGATAGGTTCTGTGATACTTCATCATAAGTCATATGGTCAATCATTAAAAACTGTTTCAAAGTTTGGTTTTCTTCATGGTTACTGTATAATAACTTGGCAAAAGCTCACCAGTTTATGTTAATTACATACTTATAGAATTAGCAAGAAGTATCTTCTGGGTTCTGGCTTATGAAATACAATCTATACTTCATTATATAGGATAATGAAACAAGGGGAAAAATTATTATCCTTTTCCTAATTTGAAAAATCCTATTGTCAAAAAACCTGTCATAAAAAATTCCTAAAAGATCAAAGCAATTTAGACAAGGTTTGGGAAATGCAAAATAGAGGTTAATATTGACTTATTTTGTCCATTATCTCACTTGCTGAGCTTGATTCATTTATTCCTAGTAAATGAACAAACAACACCTTCTAATCCCAATGGTTCAGATAGAAAATCATCCAGGTATGCTAGGTTTATCCAAGTGGACAAAAGTACACAGATGAATAGCATGTAAGAATTAGCCCAAAGGTATATACAGTGCCATTTCTCTATAGCATATACAAAATTATAATGGTAGTCTTTTTTTTTCTATAACAAAGTATGCTTCTTACTTTCTTTGGTACAAGTTATGCCATCTTAACACGTTTGATCTGTAGCTGAAAATTATTTCCCAATCCCTGTAATTTCTAAATAAATTTGCTTCTCAGATACACTGGGAAAAAAGGACAACAAGGCCTGATTTTGAATAGCCAAAGTAGGAAAACACTGACTGTGGTGGAAAGATAAGCCAGGAAAATCGTTGTTGTGAGTGGGAAGGAAAAGGGTCTCAGCAGTGTACTTGACTTTATGCTGCAAAGAAAGAGGTTCAGTGCCAGCCACAGAGCTGCTCCCAAACACTGTTTTCTGCTGTTGATTGCCAAAACAAGTGTGCATCTTCACCAGGAAAATAAAATGTTTGTCATTTCTCAGCACATTTCCCCATTGTTAACATAGCAGAAGATTCAAGACTATACTAACAGGAGGTAAGGTGCTGGGAATCTTCAGGTTGGATATATTTCCCTTTTGAGTTTATTCATCATGTAGAAACCAGAGAACCTTCGTTTAGACACTGTCTTAAAGAGGGACACACACTTTCAGGGTATGCAGGATGTGGGCACACTGACTCTAGAAACTTGTTAAATCATTACTGAGATTGAAAGTATGATCATTCCAGAAAAAAATTTACAGCTACTTTGTGATGTGTAGAACAAAAGCCTTTCTAGCGTAACAGATTCGTAGCTGAAAGAGCTGGCACATTATATCATCTTTCAGCTTAATATGCCATTGCCCTACCTTCATTAAGAGAAATGAAGATGTGAGGTAGTGTCAGATTTGTGAAGATTCTGTGAAGTTGTCTATCTTAAAAAAAGGAAACATGTAAAGAAGGAATTTAATGAGAATTTCATACTCTCCTGAATTTTTCCATGAAAATACATAAAGCAAAGTTTTGAGATGACAGATTTCATTTTACCATATTTATTACTTAGAAAGAAAGCTTTATCACTCAGATCTGGAGGAATACACCTTTATTTAATGATGGGGAATGTTTCTTTAGATAACAGTCTCTTCCTATATTTGACGTGCCTTTTATTGCCGTATACTGCTCTGTAGGTGTCAGGACCATAATAGTACATTTATTCTACTTCAATCTTTTAGCTCTACGGTGTAATTATTTATTAATTAGATAGTACCTAAAAGTCTTTGGCATTTGGAAACTAACACTACACATTAAACATTCTTCACCAAGATGATAATAGCATAACTTTAGGAAAGTTAGTCTGACATTTAGTATTGGCACATTAATGGAATACTCATACACTATTTGATTGATAAAGAATTAAAAGAATATAATTAGTCCCTGCCAGTTCAATATAACAGAAAATAGGCCTTGCCAAAAAAAATGTGAATTAATTCTCCAAGCACATTAGAATGTTGGATGATAAATCCACTTTATTCTTTTAATTGAGGAGTGCTAAACTGTACTCTCCTTCAAAAAATAAAACTGTAGAATAAAGATAATGCCTCCACTTAAAGAATTAAGAAATGGATAAGTGAGTTATCAGAAGTGATTATCCATGTAAATCAACAGTATGTGGTTATGTTTTAAATAATATTTGTCTCTGAGACTGATAATGTGGTTAATATTATATAATATATAATATAATACAATATAATATATATGTGTCATATATGTTATTGTTTATTTTATTATATTATTATTATAAAATATTAATATAGTAAATTCTACATGTTACCTGAATATATACAGTATCTACTCTGATCCAAATTTTAATCACTAGCTGAATAAATAACAGTCTGTGATGGTAACATTTTCAAATGAAAAACATATTGGTAAATACTGATCAGAATGGGACAGTTATACTGAGGACTTGGATCCCACATTAACCTGTATACTGTTAAATAAAATATTATAGAAACAGAATTGTTAGTGCATAATTAGACACGTCATAACCTGACTTATGAGAAAGTGTTTCTGAGACAGTATTGAGGATAGTAATGGTGAGACACATATCTCCGTATAGCATTCTGCAATCATGTTGTACTCAGAAAAATGTTTTCTCATAAATTGCTTTAATCCTTGGTATTATACATGGAGGGAGTATAGAGTAGGAATTTGGGTATATGGAACAGAATTTTACATTTTCTTTCATACAGCACTATGGTTAGTACTGAAATATTGCTCAGTCTTCTAATAACCACCTTTTTGGAGTTGTTAAAATATAAAAAGTGATGCCCTGTTTACTCTTCTTACAGAAAACTATGCTGCAAGTGCTGGCAAGCACTTTTTTCCAAATTTGGGACACTGATTGTGCATATGAGGTGAAGCAGACCTTAGCAAGAAAAACAAGTTTACCTTGCTCTTTACAATCGAGCAGGTTTTTTTTCAGAAAAGTACAGCTAAAAAATAAGTCAATTCAACATATGAAAAGAAGACTAAGATTACTTATTTATTGTTTATGTAATCCTTAGAAGAAAAACAGTAATTTATAAAGGTCTCTTCAACTTAGAAGAGAAAGGAACATCAACAGAAGCTGAAGCCAAGCAAATTCATTAAGGGATAAGACCTAAATATCAAGGAGTGAAGATAATTAAACAGTGGAAAAACATTACTTAAGTCTAGTTAAATAGCATACATTTTTAGTCAGACACAAGTATTGACTTTGATGCAATCTTGACTTTGGGATGACTGCATGAAATGCAAAAAATGTAATCTGTAATACACAGCAGGAGAGAGAAGCCGATCAGATGGTCCTAATTAACATTTTATAGAATTATTTTATCTTTCAATAATCTCAACTGATAACTAATTTTAACTGACCATTATTCATTCCTAAGAGGGGAAAAGAATTCTTAACTGAAGCATAGAATGCTTTCAGTTAATTTTATTGTTTTAGGTGTGGGGTTTTTTATTATTATTTTATTCTATTGGTATCTTATAAATTTTCTGATAGGCTTTACAGAAATGTATGCAGAAGATGTTCACAAAAACACTTGTGGAAGAAATACTATGCAAATTTCTTTAAAAAATCCATTTCCATGTCATGAGGGATTTATAATTGGCTGCATTAAAGCTTATAATAATTCTGATTTTAAATAGCTTAAATTGTTTCCCCTGGTTTTAGTATCAGGACAGTCAACATATTTTGCAGTCAACATATTCCAGATTAAATATGTAGTTATTTACATTCATAATTTCATAAATAACATCTTGTTTAAATGAGTATAAATTCTGTGTTTTTTATGGAACTACATCTGTTGAAACTTATTCTCAGTTCATTCAGAAGCGAAGGAGGAAATAGATGGTGACCCTACAAGTTCCCCTGCAACTACATGTGCCAATAGCATAGAATCACAGAATCATAGAACGGCCTGATCTTGAAGGGACGTTAAAGATCATCTAGTTCCAACCCCCTTGCCATGGGCAGGGACACCTTCCACTAGACCAGGTTTCTCAAAGCCTTATCCAACTTAGCCTTCAACTCTTCTGGGGATGAAGCATCCACAACTTCTTTGGGTAGCCTGTTCCAGTGTCTCATCACCACCACATTAAAGATTTTCTTCCTGGCATCTTAATTTAAACCTACTCTCTTTCAGCTTAGAGCCATTCCCTCTTGTCCTGTCACCACACACCCTTGCAAAAAGTCTCTCTCCATCTCTTTTGTAGGTCCCTTCAGATATTGGAAGTCTAAAATTAGGTCACTCCCAAGCCTTCTTTTCAAGCTGAATAATCCCATTTCTCTCACCCTTTCCTCCCGGAAGAGGTGCTCCATCACTCTAATCATCCTGACGGTCCTCCTCTGGACTCATTCCAACAGGTCTATGTCCTTCCTGTGATGAGCACCCCAGAGCTGGATGCAGCACTGCAGGTGTGGTCTTACAAGAGTGAAAGGACAGAATCACCTCTCTCGACCTGCTGACCTACTCATTTTGATGCAGCCCAGGATGTAGTTGGCTTTCTGGGCTCCAAACACACACTGCTATACTTGATGGTTTGCTTAAAGAGTTAGATTTACCCACTGCTAACCATGTTCCCTCTCTTAAAACTGTTTTTTTTCTGCTTAATTAATGTGGTTTCTGTTTCACTGATGTTAGACCATACAGTACACTATCACAGGGATACGCACATCCAGACGTAATGAACCTGATTCCTGGTGACCACTGGAGAAACTAACTTGTGTTCTCTCTTCTGAAATGGTTATCTGAATTAAAGAAGACAATTATTCAGAAATTCACAGATGCTATATTTGGTAACAGTAATTAATCCTTTAAAACTCTTGAAGCGGTCACAATAACAAATAATCAAACATAATCTGACCAACACAAGTTTTTAAAAATAGTTTTCTTTCTTGTGAATGGAAGAAAGGTATTTTATTGCATGTAATTATTATATTGTTTATATCCATTTTAAAGGCCTGACATATTCACAGAGCTTTGAAGGCTCTATGATTTTGTATTTCTGACCTTATGTATATGTACATGTATATGCATATGTATATATACCTTTTGCTTTTGAGACAGTTCAATGTTAAAAATGTCCTTGTATGTTGGGGGTTTTTTTAAGCAACATTTAAACTCTAATTTGTTCCAGAGTAAAATTTGAAAACTTTTCTTTTACCCTCAGTGCTCTGTTGCAATATTTGTATTCTATGATGTCTTTAAGAAATCAATTTGCTGCTTTAGGCAACAGTCAGAAAATCCTGATACACTTGCCATTTTCATTTTTATAAATTTACTTCATATTTTAAAGCCACTTTCTCTTCCCCACATTCCTAAAAGCAAGTTGACTTTTTTTATCACCACTTTATACCAAGAAACTCTTACCTTGAAGGAAATAATCCCTTCACTTTCTCTTATGAGTTAGTAACCAACATCAAATTAGAATTCACCATTCTGAACTCCACATACCAAACAATGTCATCTTGTTATTTCTTTGAACAGTATTATGGAAAGATGAAGTGAGGAAGAATATTTGAGGTTTCATATAATTTTCAGACTCTTGTTGTTGATCAGATCCACTACCTGAATTTTATTCTGTGAAGTTCAAAACATTGTTTTCATGTGGGTATTTTCATACCATTCCTTCTAATTCTTTCTGTAATATTTCCATTCTTCACATTATCAGATCACCTTGTCTTTATATCTTAACCAAGCTAGACATTTGTAGTTTCTAAAGCTTTTTTCTCCAGAAGTGAATTTTGGGAAGCCTTTAATCAACTTTGTTATCTTTCTTTGCATCCTAATCAGTTTCCTGATCGTTAAGTGAAAATGAATATACATCACCACACACAGTATTAAGTTGACAGGAAGGAATGAAAGTTAGACAGATCTTAAGTAACAGTGTGGTTTTGTAATATATAGTCAGAATGGTTAATGTTATATATCTCGGAGAAAATAAAGGACCAATGAAATGCTGAATTCATTGACTTCCACATCAAAATATTAATTTAGTTCAGTGGGGCCAAAATTTATCTGATATATCAGCTTGTAAGGATGTGTGGATCTGTTCTATCAGGTTACTACGTGTCATGGTTTAGGAATGGTATTCCTCAATTTAGTGTTCCCACTATACTACCACAAACCAGGTGTCACTTGCTCACTCACCCCTCCCACTCCTGCTGTGGTGGGATGGAGAGAAGAATTGGAGCCATAGAAGGTAAAGATCACAGGTTAAGATAAGAACAATTTACTGAAAACTGCAAATAAATAAGACAATGAACAGCAACAGTAAAATATCAACTCATACAGAGTGTATAAGAAAAAAGATAAACCATTCACATGTGTTTATTCACCCACCATGGAAAACCCCTGACAATACCCAACCCTTCCCTCTGCCATGCTACCCCAACTCTTTTCCCTGTCCCCAGAAAAGGACGTGAGGTGGTATGGAATAACCTCCAGGTCATAGCCATGCTCCATCCTGGTTACTGCAAAATTAACCTTGTCCTGGACAGAACTGGGCTGCCATGTTAAGGTTATTCAGCATAGGAGACAAAGACAAGAGACATGAACAGTAATAAATTAAGCACACACAGAGATAGAGATATTCACACTATTTGTATCCCTCCCCAAAGGAATTCTTGTCCGATCCCAATTCATTGTATCTTATTTTTGGTTTTCCAATCACTGTTTGTGTGCAGTCAGGAAAATTAACTGCCTATTTGTGATCCTCTCTTCTTTTTATCATTTGAGTGTCTCCTACTTGTACTATGTCTTTGATCTTTTTTGATCCAATTGGTCAAAAACTGAGTCAACTGTTAAGCCAGTACTACCAAGTCCACCTCTAAACTATATCCCCAATTGTCACATGCACATGCTTTTTGAACGTTTACAGGAATAGTGATTCTGCCACTTCTCTGGAAGCCTATTCCAGTGGATGACACTTCAGTGATGGAATTTTTCCTATTATTCAACCTAAACCTCCCCTGACATAACTTGAGATCTTTCCTCAGGTCCTGTCACTTGTTGCCTGGGAGAAGAGACCAACTTCCACCTCATTACAATCTCCTTTCAGGTAGAAGTAGGGAGTGATAAGGTCTCCCCTAAGCCTCCTTTTCTCCAGGCTAAACTTACCAGTGATTCCATTTCTGTGATTTTTTTTTTTGTACCTCCTGGTCAGAAAGAGTAAGTACAAAGTTTAAGTCAAATTTCTGGGAACTATTCATGTATAGGGTATGGATAGCTTTATTAAATACCTTTTTTATTCTAAGTTAAGCAAAATTAATGTAATATTTCATGAAAATACTAGATTAAAACTGCAGTTGAGGAGATGTATACTTTATGGCCTTAGACAAAAATTAAGCATGTGTGCCACCATTTTAAATCACACAAGAGTGCTGCTAGTGTACATGAGTACTAGAACTTGCTTCTGTTGTACCCCTTTCTTTTAATCTGATAAATATTTCATTTATCCATGTAATGTGAAACAGCTCTAACAGCAAAGAACGATAGGGTTCTTTTTTTCAAAATTATGGTAACCTGAAGTTTATGGCTCTCATGAGAGTTCGTCAGACATCGTCAGAGGAAGACCTATGCAGAGTGTTTGCATTCTCCTCATATCATTTATTTGTGGGAAGATCCTTAGGAGTATAGCGCTATGTTAGCCCCATTCTCTGAAAACTCTTACGGATAATCCTCATAAAGTAGTGCTATTCTAAGCCCTTGTAATTGCCCTAGGAAGTACTGAAGCACACACATACATACATGGTATTATAAGGATGTCATAATGCAATTTGAGATGGAGGAAATTTTTTTCAGAATATTAAAAAAAAATTAGTGAGGTTTTTGTGTGTGTGTGTGTGTGCAACATTTTTAATTTGGGAACTCAGGAATTTACCAAATGGAAGATACGATACCATAGTGAGGAAAACAAATGTCTCACCATGTGTTATATCTCAGTGAGTAACAGTATTTGCTCACATGCTGTTTCAAAAGTGCAGTGCTATCCTAGTAAATCTATCTGCACACATATTTTTCATCAGTTTGCTTTTACTAAGGAACATAGTCTAGATATTTCCAGGAGCTTCATCCCAGTCTGCTTGCCAAGTAAGATCCTATCTTTCTTGGATATGTTTATGAGAATGCATTTGCACATTAAATTGGAAACACATGAGTCTATTGCTATTCCTCTCTGGAGTACACATACTCCTGATACACAGATTTAACACACGCTTAAGGGGAGAATGATTTGTGAGAGTCTCTTGTTAAAATACTGGCAACACATCACTGAGGATTTCTTCCAGCAAAGGGAACAGATTATACCTCTGTGAGCTGAATGCAAAACTACATGGGGTTTCTTTGTGTTTGTTCACAAAATTGCATACACAAACAGCAAGGAAAACATAATTAGAAATAGTCAAACTGGTTAATGACAAAAATATGGAAAAATCTCAAATTCAGAGCATTTGCTTTGCAGTAACAAAATGTCATTCAAACATAAACTACTCAACTAAACGAGAAAGAGGATATAAATTCTGAATACTTAAAAGAAAGATGAAACTTTATTGGGTGAAAATGCATGCAGAAAATTACCAGTGCTTATTAAGGACCTATTAAGTCACCTATATTTAGGACCATTTCACAGATGCTCTGGGATTGCCACCTGTCCTTTAGCAGTTTGTCTGCCAGTAGAAAGGAAGGTATGAATTTCTATAGATATTGTCTCATACATGTTTTCCCCAGGTAAAGGTCTCAAATACTCTATCAAATAGTACCAAAATTATATTTTGTCAATTATGTCCTTAATTCCTGTGTTCTTATTTTTACATAGAATGCTTAATTGCCAATTTTAATCTCTTCTCAGACTATTAATAAAAATACTCTAGACTAATAGAAACTGTGCAGGAGACCTTTGAGTACAACTTTGTAATTATAAGTGTTCACATAATATATACAAATACATCAACAGTTTCTAGATGCCCATTTAAAAGTGCTGTTAACTCCCTTTAAAATTCAGCTTTAAGATAGTTGAGCTATCTGGACTTTTCATCTCCAGTCTTGAAAAACTGTTTTTCCTATAGTTTTTTTTAAAGGATTATGACTCAGGACACTTATTCAGTCAGAAATGTATAGAAAAAAAAGCCAAACAAGCAAACAAAAAAACCCTCCCATAAATATATTAATATTATCTATTAAATTGTGTGTGTAGATGTTATTGACAAATATCCATCAGGTTATTTAAAGAACTACAGGAAAGTAAAATACAAAATAAAATAAAAAATGCATAAATACAAAATGATTATCAAAAATTGTAGTATATTTGTTGTACAAGTATTAAAACTAGCAGAAGAACGAGGCCTAGTGTACACTACTGCTTATTGCTCAATACAGGAATATCCAAGTTGGTTCTCAGTTCTCAGTGTCCTGATGTATACAATACCTCTGAGTTAGTTTATACTTGCCTTCTGCTCTGGCGCATGCCAACCTAGTCCTTTGTTGAAGAATTTCTCTTTCACATGGAGTTTGGATTTATTCTTCATTAATAAACCTGTATGGAGTTTGAATTAATATATAAGAGCCAAGACACCTGTCCATAGTGTGGATGTCCCTATATGGTGTTAAGAAAATGGAACATTCTGTCAAGTATTCTACTAAACATCATATGAGAATTGATATGCACACAGGTACCCCAGCTATCAAGCCACAGCTTAGGTATTAAGGAAAATTTATTTCTGAAAGTCAAGAACCCTGGCAATTTACACTGGGTAGGAAAGTGCAAGCAGCAAATCTGTTCTGGTTCTTTTGTAACATCTGCATAACTTTTGCATTTGCATAACTTCAAGACTGTATTCTCCCCTTGTTTTATGACTTGCCTGACTTCTCGCAGGGGCCCCTATTCATGTCTGTGAGAACCCTAACTCTTCTTTCAATGTGAGTTTACCTCTCTCACAAACAGTGCACAGCAAATATGCAAGGTTACTCATGGGAAAGAATTTCTCTCCCATGTTAGATCTTCCCTAACCACAGAAACTGTCTTGAGTGAATACCTTCATGTTTCCCTCCTCAGAATAAATATTCCGTGCAATATTTTATCCTAGACATCATCAGTTTTTATAGTATACAAAGTATTTATGCAAGTGTATGGTGAAAGGTCACATAAATTGTTTAAGTTCCTCATAATTTAAGCAGGTCAGGCTACATGGATGCTATTCCTTGTTTCTCTTAATATTCACCCATATGTAGTCTAAAAGAATGCTCTCACAGTAGGCAACATGGATACCTTTCACATCATCTCTTTGTACAGCCTACACTTCATAAGTTTAAACTACAGAGTAACAGAATCAGTTTAGAGCTGGTTTACAGCTGTTTACAGCTGCTTTGCCCACTTTTAGATTTTAAAAAATATGTGAATGGTACTGAAGAATGACCTCTAGAGGAAATTGTCATGGAAGGAAAACATACTGAGATTTACATTGTACAAGTCTCAAGCCTTACAGCATTTCAGCTGTTAGTATATCACTTTTTTCCCAATTACTTCATAATTGTGGAGAAACATAGCTTTGGTGTTGTGCCTTAAAATCTGTTTTTGTCACCAAAAACCCCTTAATATCAAGTCACATACTAGCTAGTTTTGCTGAATATGACTTTCTGAAAAAATTCTATTACCCAGAGGCCTGTAAGGTGCGAATATGAAAGCTGGCAGCAAAAAATCTGCCTAAGAGAGAGGTAAAAAAAAGTCTACAGTTTTTCTGCTCAGTATAACTGTTGTTATTGCTAAGTATGAACTCTATGGGAGCTATTTGACTCAGGGAACTAGAAATACGATATGAATACTTTTTACCTCTGGGTCATTGTTTCAAGTCTAGTTCAGATTAATAATAGCAAAAATGCATTGTATCATCTGCCAGTTCTGGAATTATAAGAACCAAATGATTTGGCAATTCAAGAGAAATCCTAACGGACCTCAAACTCATCCACTTTGTAATTGCAAACTTTAGCAGACAGGTGGCAGCTTTCTTGGCTTAGAAAAACCAAGAAAACTGATACTGTTACTTCACTAACTATATCACTTCAAAGGAGGAAAAAGAGCTAAAACTTTGCATTTTGACAAGCTGGAGAACACAGCTGTAATCATTTCATAGTCAGTAAGTTTAAAAACTATTATGGTCATTTAAACAAAGATATTAAACTTGAATTGTCATCCCCATTTTTAAGAGTTAAATATCTAGGAAGCTTTATTACCTAAAGAACACACTAGAGGTTCAGTTCTTATTGCTTCCTAGTAAGGTCTGGGCCTATAATACATATTCTTTGAAGAAAAGCATCCAAAACAGAGCCCTTTATTGCCTTTTCAATTTAACCTTTTCTGTAATACATATCCTATCTTGTATTCAGCAAACAATAAATTGAAGTCTATAAAGTAAGTAGATATTTCACCTCTCAGGTACATGTCTGAACCGCCAGTCCATCACCTCTGATAGAAAATTGTCATTACTTCTCTTGGGGTGAAATAACATTTTATAGTTTCATGCACAGTGAAATATTTGTAAGAAATGGGCTTGAAAAAGCATCATATTAGAATATGTTATAAATGGATGGTTGGCACCTCTCTCCAGAGTAATAGAAGTCCATTTCAAAACCTTTCACAACCTCAATAAAAGAGATAGTTTAAACCAATTTTGCCCAAGGCCAATATTCACAAAGACATTCAGGATTTCGGATTATTTTTCTCTCTGTTGAATGAGACATGGTTTCCTCAATGACTTTGGGAAACTGCAGTCTGCTTCTCAGGACTGTTAGCTAATGACCAGCTCTGAGATTAGTTTCCCTCAAGTGTTCGTGTAATGACTGTGATACACCCCATTGGGGTTCTTGGGGTTTAAACATCCAGAGGTATCCCAACGGGCTAGAGAAATGGGCCGATGGGAACCTCATGAAGTTCAACAAGGAGCAGTGTAAAGTCCTGCAGCAGGGAAGGAACAACACTAGATGCAAATATATGCTGGGGGCCACCTAGTTGGAAAACAACTTCAAAGGAAAGGATCTGGGGGTCATGGTGGGCACCAATTCGAACAGGAACCAGTCATATACCCCTGGTGCAAAGATTAATGGTGTGCTGAGCTGCCTTTGGCAAAAGATTGCCATCAGATCAAGGGAGAAGATCCTTCCCCTCTGCTCACGCCTGGTGAGGTCATGCCTGGAGTGCTGTGTCCAGTTCTGGGCTCCTCAGCACAAGAGAACCATGGACATAATAGAGAGTCCAGTAAAGGGTCACAAAGATGGTTAAGAGTCTGGAACATCTCTCCCTTGATAAAAGGTTGAGAGAGTTGAGATTGTTCAGCCTGGAGAAGAGAAGGCTCAGGGGGATCTTATTAATATATAGAAATACCTGAAGGTAAAGTGTAAAGAGGACAGAGCTAGGATCTTTCCAGCAATGCCCAGTGGCAGAACAAGAGGAATGGGGTCTACCTGCGACACAGGAGGTTCCATCTGAACATCAGGAAATACTTTTTTACTCTGAGAATGACTGAGCACTGGCACAGATTGCCTAGGTATGCTGTGAAATTTCCCTCCTTGGAGATGCTCAGAAGCTGTCTGGACATGGTTCTGGACAACTGACTTTAGGTGACCCTGTTTTATCAGAGTGGTTGAACCAAATGACCCTTTTCATCCTGCACTCAATTTGAGAACCAAATTACAGAATAATAGGAGTAGGATGCAGTTTACCTGCACATGGATCTTCACAAAGAAGCTATGTAAATGTGAAGTGCATGTGGTGACCCAGTACTGATTAAGCTAATTAACTGTCTAGACTCCACTGACTTGAACAACTAGGGACAGGAATCCGTTGCTGAAGCCAAGACATCTAGTGCAATTTTCTACAATGTAGGTGACACCATTGACCTCCATCTGCTGGTCCAGAAGTCTGCAAGTCTCCTGTAGTTCTTGTGTCACATTTGTCAGTTCCATGCTGACATCCTGGGTACTGTTAAAGAAGTAAAATGATACGAGATATGAATACGTGAGCAGTTCACTAAAGTCCATTTTTTCGATTAACAGTAATGGGAGCTTTGGCACCTACAGGTCAAATGTAATAGCCAAATGCCCACAGTCTGGTATTTCATCATGTCTTATTGTTACAGTAAGGCTTGAAGCAAAACTTTAAATGTGGCAAGGTAATTCATAACTGATTTCCTTATATCAGAATTGCATGCACTTGTCTAAAATATTCAACTAAGTTCACAACAGTATTGATTTATCAACACTATTGATTTATCTGATGATATTTATCTGATGATATATGATTTATCTAATTTATTGATGAAACAGTCTTAAATTAATCTGAACTAAATCTGAATTAAGCTTATCAAGGCAAAAAATATCTACTAACATCTGTTACTAAACTATTTTCCATATCAGCTAAAATTAGGCTTATTTACGCTCATTTAGCCAAACCTATACAATTCAAGTAGGGAACACGGGTTCTCCAAGTTGCATGTAAATCAAATTTTTAGCTACCTAGTGTATAGAAGTTTCTCTTGGCAATCAGGATAGCATCAGCAAGTGACATTACCTTATGGCATGAAGAAGTATTATTCTCTACCTGGTAAAGAAAAACAGATCTTGGTAAGAGTGTATACCATGTAACATGGGAGCCAACTAGCACACTTTTCCAGGCTATGTTCATGTTCCTTCTTCTGGACTCTCTTCATCTTTCCAAAACTTAAAAGTAGCTAAGAGTTCAGTTTAGATTAAGGAGTTCCAGGATTTGAGGAAAAATAATGAAGTATTGATAAATATCAAAGTTACTTGTTCCTCCCATTTCTCCATGATTTCCCAGGAGTACCTGTAGTTAGATCTCAGTCATTGGTCATCATTTTTCTTGATGAAATGAGTGTTTTTCATCTAGACCAAGACACAAAACTTCAGTCCTCTTACAGCTACATTTATCCCTTCGTATAGCCTACTGCTTGTAATAACACAAGGATATGCTGTCTGTGACCAGGCAACTTTCCAAATAAAAGACATTGTTTGGGACAAATCACAAGCAAAAAAAAAGTATACATTAAAGCAATAAAACTTTTTGCATATATATGAGTTAATACTATTTAATATGGAGAATATTGGCAGATTAAGTCCACAAGTCAGTTAATACATCTACAATGATTATCCATGAATGTGATTGGATTTTCTGTTGATTGTTTTCTTCCTGTCTTTCTTAGGTTTTGAATCAGATGAAAATAGTAGTCTTTTCCAGTCATCAGTAAAAAGATGAATCCTGTTTAACCGGTAGTAGAATTTGCGTGAAGTCCCATTTTCCACATCACTGAAATTCCAATTTTCTTTCCAGTGCTTAGTCAGGAATTCAATAACTACCATCCCCTACAAAACATCTGTATCATACTGTATTATTAAGTATATTCCAATGTTGTATTTCTCAAATGTTCCATGTGTCCAGAGCATCCATTGCACCTGACTGGAACAGTCCATCAATATTCTAAGCATTCAGAGTATAGCATCTGGGACACTCATTATTAACCTTTCATTCCACATTTCATTTATATTATAATTTCGGTAATGGTTTTTTAGTTCAGACATGATGCCCTGTGTCAAAGTACATCTTATTAGTGTTCACAAACTATAGACTGATGTAATAATCATGTCAAAGATTTGCTTATCATAATTTCTATAACACTGAAGACCCTAACAGATATTCCAATTGCCTCTGAGTTCTGTATTATTAATGCTAACAGCTGCAAGTCATGCATGTTGCAATAGTCTGAGCTGAGACCTACCATATTTTGACATATGACTAGTTAACCTACGTTCAGAATTAGTACATATCTTCAGAAAAGTGTTAAACCACTGTTAACAGTTAGAAGAGGGAAAATAGTTTCCTTTTAACTCCATCTGGTACATACTGACATTCCAAACTGTTGCTAATAAAACACTGAATCTTGTATGGAGTACATGGTGAAAAAAAAATACAGTGAAAAAAAGAGTGAGTAATGAACTACATACTTTGATAATTGCAAAAACAGAACAGGGAAGATAACAAGAAGACACAGAAATAATATTGAAAGATGGTATTACAGCAGCATAATGTCCTTTATTGAAAGTATGCCTGATAGTTCTCTCAACTAGAATTCCAAGATAATATAACTGTGTATATGTAGGAAAGGTTAGCTGGAGGTAGAATTCTTATTAGGATTTTAAATAGTCCAACAGTACTGGGTAGACTAGTTTACCCCATACTGAAAGAAAAAAAAGAAAATCAAAACAAAACTGACCAAAAATAAGTGTATGATTCTTTCAAGATATTTGACAACTTCAGGCCTACATGAGAGAATGCCACAAGTCCTTAACAAATGTAATGGTTCAGCTTTTAGGTAAAGTTGCAAGGAATTAAATACAAAGAAGAAAGGACAGATAGTATATGACTAGAGACCTGCAGGAATGAAAATTTCCTGGATAAAATCTCAAGGTACTCAGAATAACACTAGAGGAGAATCCATCCTTGACCTACTTGCAAATAGAGAGGAATTGATTGAAAATTTGAGGTTTGCACTGATGAGGTAAAAATCTGTAAGTTTAGTGTTATAGGACTTCTCAGCCTCTCTAGAATCATGACTTTGGAGTAGGAATTCTGGACCTTACAAAATTGGGCAACACTCCTGCTTAGGACCATGAGTTTTGAAACCATTGTTAACAGTAGACCAACACCATAACATGCATACAGACTTCCTAACATTTACTGTTTTTCAAATCTTAGTGAGATGATTACATTCAAAGACAAAATTGTAGGGGGTGTATGTGGAGGGGGAATTTAACTGTGCCTGACTGCCTTTATTTTGGTTACATCCCAAGAATCTTTTTCTATTTAATTCAGCTGCAAAGTTGACTAGATAGAGTGTGTCTTATTTTGGGATTGTTCTTTCAGCTAGGATGCAGTCCCAAAGAAAGACCCGTCTTCAGGCTTGCCGTTTGTGAAGTAGATGCTGGTCAGAGAACAGGTTTATTCCTGTGTACTTCTTTTCTCCTGAGCCTACAGTCATTCACACACCTTACTCCAAGGGTTTTTCAGTACTCCATAAATTTGCTAGAGAATCACAGTACTAGCTTCTCTCAGAGAATGGGTAACCTGATAAGGTATATCAGAAACACTGCTGTCTTGTGGGTATTACTAGACCCTCTTCTCACCTGGAAAGTAGTAGACATACCATTTATGAAGGGTGAAAGCAATGGTCGGGTAAATTGTTGAGCAATAATCCTGCCTAAAAACAGTTTTCTCAACAAATTAAATTGTTCAGTTTTGTAGAGAAGGTTTATGCATAATTATTTGTAACACGTAAGTTGAAAACCACATCCCAAAGAATTAAATGAATATGTTAAAAGTACTGGGACCTATTCTCTGAGTCACATCAATTGATTCCAAACAGCTGCTATCCATACTATTAAATTTTTATACACTCCTGAGAAAGTATGGACTTCCCTATTTTGTCTATTGGGAATGGCCTGTGACCATCCTAACTCTCAAGAACTTAATATAAATTGTTTGGGAAATTGCTGGAGAACAAAAAACAAAACCATGGTAGTAAATAATTAGAGCACTTTAAGGCATTTAACAATATGTGTAAATAAGCAAGAGAGTTACAGTGTTTAAGAGCGCTCTTCATACTGTTCAGTGGAGACCACAAACTACTGCTTTTACAGAAAAAGAGAATACAACTTTTTATAATTCTTTTCTTGATATATCAAATGCCATATCAGGCAAATAAGATTGGGGGCCACAGAATGTTTGGAAGGAATGACTCCTAAATTTGACTTTCTGGGGCTAAGATTTGTAGTAACTGTGGTATAACAGAAGAGTGTAAATACTACTGTAGAGGGATGATTTCTTTATTGAAGACCACATAGAAGACAGTTTTATGGTTTCCTGCTGAAGATCTCCCACCTAGTCAAGCAGACTGCAGGAAGATCAATAGCTAGGTAGATTGTTTAAGGCAGAACTGTTACCCAGAAAAGTACAGTAATTTTTATCTCATGTTAAATAACCAAATGGAAAACTAAGGTTGTGGCTGTACTCATACTGTTATACAGAGGAGCCAGTGCTAGAGCAGATATGGCATTCGAAATTTAAATTACACTATAAAGAACAGAAAAATAGATTTTTCAAATTTTAATAGACTGAAAACATTTATTATTTGTTACACTCCATATTTTAACCTAGAAACTACTCAGAGCTGTTATCTTTATCTAAGACTTTTTAAAAACCTTTTGGTTTGTTATAATCTCAAATTCGCATCTGGAGTAAAACTACATATTTTTCTCAAATGAGAATTTTTTTTTAACTTCCACTCTACATAGTCAGTAGCTTCTTTAGTATAGATATTTTCCATATATCCTACATACATATGAGCCAGGTGAGTGGCAAATGGGTTTTAACTGATGTTGTACAATAAGATTCTACTATCAAAACAGAAAACTCTTGAAAGGGGAAGACATTGGCTTTATCAACTATTTCAACTGAAAAGAATACTCTTAGGTCCTCCCCTCCTTTAGTGACTCAAATAATACATCTTTTAAACTCTTTCTGGATTAGGATGATACAAATTACATGATGTCCATTAGCTGGTTGGATCTGATCCACCAAAACAGAGGATCAAAGAGGACATTTTCCCACCTGCTCCATCTAGTTCAAGAGTTTCTAGTGGCTGTTTCGCTATCACAGTTGACCACTCCTCAAAAGTTCTTGGTGCATCTTGATAAACATATGCACAAAAGATTTAATGTAACTTTCATTCAAACTAAATCTGAAAGCTCATTCCTGCAAAATTAGTGATTCTGACACCTTTCACTATTAACTTTACAATTACTTTGTGCCTTTAGAATTTTTATAGTGCTATGAAAGATAAATGAAATTACTTTGACTAAGCAATCTGAATGGCAAATGATATTCCAGTAACAGAAAATAACTCTCAGAGTGATGGAAAAGACCAGATGAATTAGTTATGTCCATGTGTTAGAGGGATGGAGACATTCAGTTCCAAATTTGCTGGTGATGCTAGCAGAATTCTTCCCCAGGCACCCAAAAATGGTCTTTGAAATTTTGTTTCAAAAGATTCTATGAATCAGAAACCCATATGTGTTCAATGCCATAATATTTTGCTGATTGTAGGGCAAAGATAGCTATAGAAATGGAATATTCTTTTTTCATTTTACAGGAAGTTAACATCTTCATGTTAGATGAAAACTAAACAAAATATAACTAAATGCATTTTGCTTCCTCTGCAGGCAAAACAGTTCTCAACAAGAGGACAGTAAGTTATATGTCTTTGAACTTTTGAGATAATGAGTACACATTAAATCGATGGGCATGGTGAGATTATAGACCATGTAACATCTTAAAGCAAGTTTCAAAATATATATTACAAAAATAGTGTTCTTCACATTACCTCACCCTCCATCTTAACAGAAACGCTCATTGTTATCTTAAACTTTCTAGAGGAAACAGTCTTCACTTTATGTTCTTATTTTACTTTTCTCCTTTCCATACACTGGAGGTGAAAACAAATAATTTAAATTAACAAACTGACAATAAAAAAGGCCTGTTGAGAATCTTGCCTGCTGGTCTTTAAAATGATGAAAGCACTTTACATTATAAGATTGCTCTAGTCTCTGAACATGTATCCCAGTTTGAAAGACTGAAAATCTCCCTGAAGTCTGAAACACTTAAATAATTTAGATTAAATTTAAATTGTACTACACTTTATAAGCCCAGAACCATAGTCACATCTTTACTGGAAAGTTTATAAAAATTTGAAATGCTCCAATAATTTTAAATCTTGTAGAAGCCTTGTACCTTCCAAATTAAAGTGCTAATAAAAAAATTAGCACTGAAATTTATATCTCTATATGCTGTGTAGAATGATTTAGAATTATTGAAACCTTTCAATTTTTTATGAGGTCTCTATGTAGAAGTGAATCAAACAGCATTTTTAGTACAATGGAAATAAGATAAAAAATAAACATAGAAAAATTGTCATCAACATAGCAGTGTAGTATGAGAACTTTTGCAGGGTGCTAAAAAAGCTTTGAAAGAGCAATTGTATATCAAAAATTGGAACAGATTTAGCTGCCTTCTGAAAATATTTTCATAAGACTCAGGAGATACTTTAGGTTCTGATTTTGTGCAAACTATTTAATTTCTTTAAATATCCGTTTCTCCCTTGATTATTTAGATAATAAATTCATTGGGGAAAGGACTTTCTTTTTGTAATTGATATTCATCTAACTAAATGCAAATAACTACCATGTCAACATCCACAGCTAACCTCGTTACCCCAGTACTGCTTCATAATGAGTGCAGACAAATAAATTATTTTTGAAGTCTGTTCATACAATTGTAAACCCCTCAATAAGGTTTAGATCACATCCTGAAAAAGAGGTCTTCATAGACAGAAAGGGGAGCCTAAAGTCACTACTTTAGCTATTGATTTCAGTATCTAAATTTAAGGGAAATGCAGCCAACTTGTTATTATCTTGTCTATTAAGACATCCAGGTATTCCTGCAACACTTATTATGAAAAGCTATACAAATTTCAAATAGAATACCTTAAATCATCTGAATCTCCATGTGTTAGGCAGTGAAATCTTTAGAAACAGTGAATATGCAAACACTCAATAATATATTCACAGATATATTTCTGAAGTGAAAAGAACAAAGAAAATACATGGGTCATCTGTATCAAATTAGATGGGTTTTTCATTCCATAATGTTCACAGTAGAGAGAACTAAAGAAAGAAACTTATCAGGTATTTTGTGTACTTCATCTGGAAAGATGAATAATTTTCTTACAGAATTAATTATAGGACAACCTGAAGAAAACCCAACCACTTCCAAAGACCTGATTCAATCTGAGTTTCAGTAACAGACTACTTTATTGGACGATAAAATCCTTCTGGACAGTTGAAGAAGGCTTCAATGCAGAGAACCATGGGTTTTCACAAAGCTTGTGCAAATGTCTTGTACATGTGCAGAAAGACTAATATGTGAGACCTGCAAAAACATATTCCACCTTCTTGTTCCTTTCCACAGACAATCCAGTCTCCCCAGACTGATCTACAGTGATCTGTATACAGTTTTGTTTTGGCTGAGGGACCAGTTTCTAATTACCTTATTACAGGTTCATCCAACAGTAGTTGTAACACTTTTGATAGCAGTTACTAGGTCTAAATATCTACAGGCAGAATCTTCAAGTGCTGTTTTTAGGGTATTTTTGTGTGGTTTTGTTTTGGTTTTGTTTTTCCTGTCAAATGTACCTATTTCTTAGTTGTGTCAATTGTTATAAGTGTGATTTTATTCTGCTTACAGAGTAAAGCTACTCTTTCAGTAAGTTTGGGTACTAAGAACTGTTATTATTTACTTGTCTTTATATTGAAAAGTAAGGATTTGTATATGAATATATTTGAGGTGAAATCAATCAAACAAAAGAAAGGACATAACCAAAGAAAGGACTTCAGAAATAATATTCTTATTAACTCCATTCAAAATTATCTTTTGTGTGAGGGACATGGGGAGTGGGTAAATTATGTTTTGTCAAATTAACAGTAGGAGAAGTACATTTTCTCTCAGCTATTATGAGATGTCTTCCCTTCTCACGAAGATTGAAATGTCTAAGGACAGAAACAAACCAGTACATTGAACGTTTATCCATTGAAAACATAATTTCTCAAAATTTTGAAAGAAGACTATGTTTGATTATTTTCCCCATAAACTTGCAAGTATAATTCAAAGTTTGATTATTGCAAACACAAGTTCTTGAGATAAAGAATACTTGTAGGTCAAAATACAGAAAATGCAATAACTGAAAAGAGATACAAAGGTTTTGAAAGCTGTTGTCCCTATAATGGAAGAATACCTGGACAGGATTCAACAGAGCTAGAATGAATTCTCTCCAAGTTTTGTCAAACAATTGAGTGCTTGACTGCCAAAGGAGTGTCAGTCTGTATTCTAGAACTTATTTTACTTTCTACAGATTGATTTTATTCTTGGGTGCACCAGAGAGAGTATGATTTTGGCCCGGTAGCTCTATTTATGTTCAATTTTTTTACTAATTTGGTATTGAGAAAGGTATTTTCTTTCTAACATGTTGGATGCCCTAGCCACGTTCTTATTCTTTAGTAGTTATAAATGATCTGAAAAATTAATGTATCATAATATGATTTAGTTTACTGCATCACTGTGTATCCTGCTGAGAGGTTAGAGCTGCTCCTTTAAATCCTCTGAACCTGCTACAACTTGACTGAATACTAAATGACTGTGTAAGGAAAGAGTGGAGGTACAATCTTCAGACCTGTTGGAGTAATTTATATTCAGAAAGAATATCTGAGAAACTTTGAACCTAGTTTGCAGGTGCTTAAATATAAGGCAACCGCAAAATGCCCTTTCACAACAAAAATTCATTATCCCAACACCAGATCCACAGAGGTGCAGAGATGTTGAATTCTTTATATTCCATTGTTTGCAAAGAGGAATTAAGCACTTCGATGCCCTTGTTGGCTGGCCTTAAATAGTGCTATTGGCATCTGTGCAATAAGGCATTTATGAAGTGTAAAGAAGCTGCTCAGAATCAATTTAAGAATCTAACTTTTATGTTGGAGTTGGGTTTTAGGAAGGATGCTTGATGAGGCATCCTGGGAAATGAAGTCCCAAAGTACTCCAGCAGACATGGACAATGAGATATCCCTGGTGATTGGTCAAGGGAGTCACATGTTGCTTTGAAGTGCATATGAAAGGTGTTGTGTTATTTGAATAAATAGTGTTTGGCTGTGAACCCCCAAGCTAGCCATGTCTGTATGGTTTATTTACTTAATATATTAATAAGCGATATATATATATACTCTCAGATACATATCGCCACATTCAGAAATACATGCATCCAGGACTGAATTTTTTACATGTCCTTTTTACAGAATGAATTAATGAATGTCTTCTAGTCTCTTTCCTAATGAGTTATGAGGGAATTTATCTTATAATAAAAGGAAATCAAAAGCACTCTTCTGAGTTTTGAACTTATGTGACTATTACACTGGGAGACTGAAGTGCTATGTAGAGATTCTTCAGTTAGATTGAACATAAGTACCGATGAAAATATTCAAATTGTCTCACTTTTTGGTGGCTTACAACTACTGGCAGTTCCTTTCTGTTTCCTAAATCATAATGATACTGAATAATTTTTCCTTAAATAGAACTTCTAAGTAAAGGAAGTTAAGTCTGCATTGCTATTATTATTATTAAGTTTACTTGGAGGGTCCAAGCCAAGAGACAACAATGTCTGAGCCTCTACTCAGGTTTGGTCAATTAGCCAACTTAAAATTTATCTGTTTTTCCATGAGAAGGATAGTATTTTAATAGGAAAATTATAAGAAAAAATCAAAATGTAGAAGCAAACTCTGTCCCCCAAAAAAGCAAAGCTGAATTCCAGTATTACAGTTGTTAAATAGAGATAGATTATTACCAATTTTGGCAAAAAAGTCTGTGATCATAAATATGAGAAATATCGAGATTACATATTGTTCTTGTTAAAGCAGCTTATAAATGCCCACCACCTCCAGCAGTGTCAGGGAACAGGAATTCTTCCTGTCCAGCCACTGGAGATCAGCCTCATGTACCTCAGGGTGTCTGTTCCAGGACAAAGGCAGCTGCTGGATTCTCACATGCACATACACACACACGTGCACACATGCACAGAGGACACAGATACAGCTGGTCACACACATGGCCAGAGATGAGCCACTGCCACACATCAGCCCCCTCCCCCAGGACTCACATCAGATACAGGCACAGAAGGCCACATCCCCTCTTTCTCTTGGGCTGGCAGAGGCAGAAGGTCACTAGTGCAGCACACACACCATACTGCCGAGGTTCTCAAGCACTTGGATATTCACAGATTCCCCAAGCAGCTGTACAAGACCTTTGCCCACCCAGCACACCTGGACTGTACTGGAGCCCCCTTACCCAGCCCACAGGTCCCTGACTCTCTGGCTGGTCCTGATGGGTGCTCGCTGCACACACGCAGCACTCACAGTCCCTGTGCACACACTCGCAGCTGCCCCTCGAAGACTAGCATGGCCCCTCCTCCTCCCTGATACCTCTCCCTGGAGAGGGGACTTCCTACTCCCTGGCAGTTTCAGTAGTTTTTACCAGAAAATCTACATGCACACCCCACATATATACACCCCATGCACACCTGGTTTGGGGAATATACAAAACCCTCCCCAAGCAGCTGGAATGTGGGCACACTGGGGCAGTGACCTACCATCACAACAGAGCCACTGACATTCAATTACACAAAACTAGATCCTTTTATACCCTTTCCTGTCTATTCACCCCTTTTTTCCTCCCTGACTTGCCTCCCCCCTAAATTATTTAATAAATTTTTCATAGTACCAAAGGTCACCTTTGAATATACTTATCTTCATGGTCCTCTTGTTTCCCCCTTCTTACCACTTAGTCCAGGTTGCCTCTCTCCAAATCTGTGCCTGAAGTTCTTAATAGCCTTTTAATTAGTAACTCTAGACTTTTGGTCTTTGCCCCTGCCTTCCTTGTCTATCAGGTGTATGTCTCTCTGTTATTGCTTTCCCTTTTACTTATTATCCCCTTTTACACTGAGAAAGTTGTTGATAAGATGATTCGAGTGAGGCAGACCTCTCATCTTCCACATACCATTAAAGTTATGTTCTGGTTTTGTCTGGGATAGTTAATTTTCTTCTTAGTAGCTACTTAGGGGCTATATTTTGTATTTGTGATGAGAATGAAGTTGATAACACAGGAATGTGTTCATTATTACTGAGCAGAGCTTACACAGCCTCAAGGCTTTTTCTGACTCTCATCTCACACCACAAGTGAGGAGGCTGTGTATGCACAAGAAGTTGGGAGGGGACACAGCCAGGACAGCTGTACCCAGATGACTAAAAAGGTATTCCATACCATATGGTATCATGCTCAGCACATAAAGCTGGGGGAATAAAGAGGAAGGAGGTGCACATGTTCCATTTTCCCAAGTCACCGTTACACATGAAGGAACCCTGTTTTCCTGGAGATGGATGAACAACTACCTGCCCATGGGAAGTGGTGAACGAATGCCTTGTTTTACTTTGCTTATGCGTGCAGCTTTTGCTTTACTTATTAAATTGTCTTCGTCTCAGCCTAAGAGTTTTCTCATTTTTTGTTCTTCCAGTTCTCTCCTGTAACTCCCTGGGGTGGGGTATAGTGAGTGAATGGCTAGGTGAAGCTTAGTTGCCAACTGGATTTAGACAATGACAAGTTACCACAGAAATATGGATCATTAAACCACCCATTGTAGGTAGACTAGATGTTTTATCCTTCTTTTTTCAATTTATTACACAAATAATTCCAGGAAAATATACATCTGTAATTGGAAAATTATGATGTCACCCTTGTATGATAGAGGAAAAATAGTATTTTATGTGATTTGGCTTTTGGGATTACAAGGCTACAGATTAGGCAAGATCATACATTTAGCAAACTTAATAAATCAAATCAATAGAACATCAGGGAATAAATCAACACATCAATAGTGTTACACAGTGCTGCAAAGAAAAAAGTGCAAGCAATCATCTTTATATACATTTGCACTGCAGCAAGAAGGACTCTGCAAGAAAGGAATCTCTTATTTGCTGTCATCTCAGGATTTACCAGACATTTGCTGGTGATGGCAATTTAGCAGATGATTAATAGGTTGCATAGTTATGGTCAAATAGAGCTCATATATGTGCTATTAAATGCAACTTTGTCTTGATATAGATAAGGAAGGTCATTAAAAAAGAGAGTTTCTGGGCTTTCTTCCAAATATGTTTTATAAATTTATATCCATATAGCATAATATTAAATGCCTAAAATATTTTTTTGAGTAGGAGTAGAAACTATTGCTTTTCCTTCACAGTTGCAAGTCCTTAACCTGCTAAGCTAGAGAAGTATTTTCATTGTGAAACTATATCTCTCACTCTTTGGTCCAAATAACCTTTTTAATAATGTCAAAATAAGGGAGGTTACTTCAGCAAGAGGGGCTGATTTCACAGCCGTGATTTCACAATAACTTTTACTCTCAGTCTTAAGAATTATCTTTTGAAATATGAGATTTGGTCTAAGATCCAGTAAACCAAAATTAAATAACATTGATAAATTCAGACTTAATAAAACTATCTGTATTAATTTTTATAAATGTTTTTTCCAAGCAAATGGACTTGTGGTCTTTAATAAAAAGGTTTATTATGAGTAGTACTGGTTAAGAAGAGATATCCAAATATTTTTGTGAACTAAATGTATTTGATTTTCTCCACTGTTTTTTATGGTAATCCTGCTTTTCATTCTCCACAAGCATTCAGACATTTAATCAGAAATTTAATAAAAGAACTCTTTCAATTCTTGTTCTGCTAGAATGTGGCAGAACAATGCAATGCCCATAATGCCCACATGCTGATCAGTTCTTCTATTTCTGAAGTGTCCATATTAAATAAAACTATTTGGCACATTTCAAAGCACATTTTTAAGTGTTCACAGGTATCCTGCAGCACCAAGGAGTATATCATACTGCACTTGCTGAGCTGCTAAGTTGCCATTCAATCTCATTTTATTGTTCCTACAGGCAGTGATTTAAAAAGCAACACACTTTAAAATTACTAGAAGTATATCTGAAAGGCATAATTGTGTTTGATCCCATGAATCTATGTAGATGCTGTCAAGGAATATTTCTTAAGAATTAAATCTGACTTATACAGATACAAATGAGGACAGAATTTTTTTGTTGTTATTCAAATTACTTCAGCTTCAACAACAACTCATAAAATGCTAATGGAAAAATTAAAGGAAAAATATGTTATTTAATTTTTATTCTGTATACTGGGGTTTTTTTCACTTCTAAGTGTAAAAAATATCAAAACTATAACATCTACAACTTGAGGTATTTTAGTCAATGTTTGATAAAGCCATGGAAATCTCAAATCTTGACTTCTTTTCCTTCTTTTTTGAACTGAAATATGTGTTGTAACTATGGAGTTATAGGTAATACAACAGACTGTAAAGAAAAGTTTCATTCCAATTTTCTAAGACCTTAAAACCAGTTAAAATTTGCAAGGATCAGTACTGTAGTAATTTTATATATATATATACACATACATCACAGAATCACAGAAAATGCCAAGTCGGAAGAGACCCACTAGGATCATCAAGTCCAACTCCTAACCCTGCATGAGACCACCCCTAAGAGTCACACCATGTGCCTGAGAGCATTGTTCAAACACTTCTTAAACTTTTTCAGGCTTGATGCTGTGACCACTTCCCTGGGGAGCCTGTTCCAGTGCCCAGTCACTCTCTGGGTGAAGATCCTTTTTCTAATGTCCAACCTAAATCTCCCGTGACACAACTTCAGGCCATTTCCTTGGGCCCTGTCAGTGGTCACCACAGAGAAGAGATCACTGCCTGTCCCTCCTCTTCCCCTCACCAGGAAGTTGTAGACTGCAGTGAGGTCTCCCCTCAGTCTTCTCTTCTCCAGGTTGAACAGACCAAGTGACCTCAGCTGCTCCTCATACAGCTTCCCCTCAAGGCTTGTTGTTGCCCTCCTTTGGACACTCTCTAATAGCTTAATATTTTTCTTACATTGTGGTGCCCAAAACTGCACACAACATTCAGTGTGAGGCCACACCAGTGCAGAGCAGAACAGGACAATCTCCTCCCTCAACCAGCTGGTGGTGCTGTGCCTAGTGTGCCCTAGGACAAATTTTTATATATATATGTAGTGTTTTGAACCTTGTTTTCCCCCAGAGGCTGAAAAGTGGTAACCCCCAGGGGTGGAAACCCCTGGAAGTTTTGAAGTTCTGACCAATGAGCGCTCCTGCAGAAATGTAAACATATCACAAGCACCGGAAGAGAAGAGTTGCAGTTTGGTTGGTTGAAGAGTAGCCATGTTGTAGTAGCCAGGAGGAAAGGGGGCTCGGAGCCCCTTGGGGCCTCTGCCCCCCCCCCCCAGCCCCAGTTGGGGGCTACAGGGACCTGGAACAGCATAAACCTGGGCTAGGTACTGTAGTTGAGAGCTGGGAGATGTTTTCTCCAAACTGGGCAGCGGCCGGAGAAAAGCAGCCGAGCTGGCACTGACCGGAGAAGCGGTGGCAGAGAGCCAGAAGAGATAAGGCGGAGCAACAGAGACATGTAGCACCGCAGAGAAGACTCCTGGAAGGAGAGTTGAGGAAAAGAGAGCCTGCAGCAGAATTACGGAGTTCTGGGGGTAGGAACTGTTCCAAAGCCTCCTTCGAGACCTCCTGGAAAGGAGGAAGATGATGGACTCTTGCTTGAAAGAGCCTTGAAGTGCAGCATGCACTGCAGAGAGGAGATGAGAAGCTCAAAGGCGTCCTGAAGCTGGACCGGGACGGAGCAGGAATGTGGGGGGGTTGACCTTGGCTCCCCTCGCTGCTGCTGCTAAGCTAACAGCCTTGAGACAGAGTATGGAACTCTGCAAAGGGGAATTTGAATCCCCTGAGGAAGGGACTTTCACGAAGATGCCCCTGCATTTCATGATATACCTGTGGTGACGCAAGTCTGGTCCCTGCTGGTAGCCCACAGGTGAGGCCTTCGCTTGGACCGAAGGAGAACCAAGGGGCTTGGAGACCCCCTTGTGTGTATTGAACAGAGATCCAGCTACAACAATCCAGTTACTGCTGCATGCATGAGATGAGGAGAACCTGCTGCCTTAGAAGAAGGTGCTGCCTGAGAGACTGGAAGGGATCTGTCCTTCCTTCCCTCCTGGACTTTTATTTGGAGGGGAGAAGAGATCTGATCCATTGTAAATACTATATGTCATGGTAGAGATAGTTGTGATCATGTGTATAATGTGTTATAGTATTTATTTGTACAGTCATTGTAATATATTCCCTTTCCCCCACTTTGAGTCTGGTTGTGTTTTGTCTGGAAAAACCCATCTCACATTAGGTTGAGATGTGGGAGGGGGGATGGAGCTAGAAAATTAGATTTTCGGGCTACATATATCTCAGTATAAATATATATGTATGTATATATATATATACATATATAAAAAAAATATCAGAATAAGACCCTTCTACCTTTTATTAGTCAGGCTGGTGGTTTTGCCCTGGTGTATTTCTAGCTTAAATTGCCATAAAATCTCTGAAATTACTCTAGACGTATGATAGTGAAGGATCTGACCTCACCTTTTTTGTTCAAATCCTGACTTTGTTTTTAAATGAAATTGAGGTTGCTCTAATACCCAGATCCCTGTCTTTGCGAAAAATAGAGAGATATCACAAGCTCAACATAACCACAGTCTCTGCAGTGATCTGGATATATGCCAACTTTAAGTGGTGTTGAATCATCAAAAATGTCTGAAGAATTGTGAACAAATTTGTCAAGAGATAACAGTCATAATCCTAGCTTAAATTTAAGGTCCCAGCTGCTCTATACTACTAGCAGAGTAAAAAGTGAGAGGAAGCCAAGGCACATATGTCCACTTGTCAAGCAATAAGTATTTGAAACCAGTATGATGTCTCACTTGAATATGTGTTATGTATGTATGCACTTTTATGAATGTAAAGAGGTGTTTCTAATTTCATTTTATCCCTTCCTTGTTTTTTGTTAGATAGCAGTTGCAGTAACTCTGCTCTGGAAAGAAACAGTGTTACAGGAGTGTCTTTGCCTGCTGGTGGGTGATTTGTGGTGGTCCTGCCTGCTGTCAATTATTTTTATGAATAAGGAAACATGAAGTTGTGAGTGAGATAGAGGAACCCACTAGAAAGAAGGATAGTGTAGGATATTCAATGAAAGGCTGTATTGGCAAAGATCCCTGATCATTTATCTGCATAAATCAAAACATCTCACCCTATTTAACTGTAGTCAACTCCAGGACTCTGTAATTATCTAGAGCTCTTCTTCTGGACATCCCAAGAGTCATAGACACTGTTAAACAAGGGGACCCCTAGTTCATTATTAAGTCCCATTCAAAACAACATATCAGATATTTCTACAATTCTTTTCTTTGCACTGGATCCTACAATCATTCTTAGAACATTAGTACTGGGTGTAGAAGACTTTACGTGATAGTCAATATTTTCCACTGAGTTGACCTCAGGAAACACATTAAAGTCTATTTTTTGCTTGAACAAAATAGACTGTCTTAGCATTTTGTATTCCATGTTTTCATGGGAATTTGAAATTTGTCTCCACTAATCTGGGATATTTATAATTAGAGGAAAGTAATTTTTACTTTTGGGTCCTATTAATTTCATCGTAATGTAAATGTCAAAAATTTTGGTCTTTAAATGTTTATGTCTGTTTCTCCTTCTAATAGAATACAGAAAAGAAGTTCCAGTGATGATAGTGGTGTGCATTCGAGAAGAATGTCTAATTGTTTGAGTATGGGAATTCAGGAATTTAAAAATACTTTATCTTCTAGTACCTGAACACTGGAATGATAGATTAGGAAACCAAAGGAAACTAATTACAAAGTCCAGTTATCACATCAGTCTCAAGAGCTGAGAGTACTGCTTGAATTGTTCTTTTTTATTCAGTGATTCTTTAGGATAAGAATAACCCTTGGAGTAAAGACCTGAAAGCCTGTCATGCTTCATCTTGGTCATATTGTGTTGGAGACATAAAGCATTTTAAGGAACTATTTCTGGATCTTTAGTATGAGGCAGTCTTAATGTTTCTAAAGTGTTTCTGCTCTTCCATAAAGCAGGTTCATGTCTATACCTGACCATCTGTTTTTTAAAGCTATTTCTTCAGTGCCTAAGCTAAGGATGAATCATCTGCATTTTCCTGAAATAATTCAGCAGTTCTTAAATTTTTTTGCAACCTGTTCTTCATCTTTCAAAAATAAACGTCCTAACTGATTGCTAAAACCGTTTCTCCTAGAAAAAGAAATTGAATTCATTAGATATACAGAATTCCATTTCTTATTCTGTTTTACACAAACCTCTTCCAATTTTCATGATATTACAATTAATGTCATTGTTGCTATAGATAAAGTATATATTAAAAAATACAAGTAGTGAGAAGCAGATCAAAGTCCATATTTGGTCATGAGAGTTTTTTACTGAAGAATCTGTGTATACCTAATTAGAGACTATGAACAATCAGGTACTTCTGAGTAAAGATTATATATAGACATGAAAAAATTGAGTTAGTTTTTTTCTTTCTACAACAGTATGGTTTAAAGTTTTGGGGTTTTTTTTAATCATAATAATTATTTATTTATCAATAAAAAATAGTGATTTGTAGTACGATATTGGCAAAGTTAATCAACCAAACCAGAAATTAGATGGTGGGTTTTGTATTAATTTTTTTTCTCTCTGTTACTCTTTTGACTATATCTGATTAATTAGAAATGGAAAAAGGAGTCCTAAGTACCAGCAAAGTACAGAAACAATGAAAAATCCTGTCTTGCTTAAATACTGGTTGATTTATGTTTTTCTGTCTGTTTGGAGAACCACTGGATGTGAGTAAGAAATAATGGAGGTAAAAGTCTTATTCTTTTATTACTTTTTTCAGGGGAGTCTACAGTTTGTATCTGGAGCTGAACTGAATGGTCAGATGCTACTGAGGTGCTGTGACCTCAGGTCATTCCAATGAGGGTCATTCCAATGAGGATGTTGGAAGTTTTTTGTGTCTATTCGTGGTTTGCGCACATATGGCATTCCCTCATAGCTTTCTCTTTCTCCACATTGCACTGTAAATTGCACTGGGTATCTTGGGCAGAGTTCCAGTCTTAGACATCCATTTGGAACTTCTAGCATTCGCCCTGACCCCATATGAACCATGCAAACTTCATAACTTTTCATTATTCCTTATATAATGGGAACCAGCTTGACTGATGCCATTAGCTATTTCCTTGTGGTAAAAGAGATCTGTGTACGAAGTAGTGAAGTCAGACAGAAATAGTTTTTTTTCTATGGCTCTCAGGATCTATGTATATCTTTATATTAAATCTCATCTGCTTGCATTGCTTCAGTTTTCAGTCTCATTTGCTTTGTATAAACTCCACCCATCTCAGATGCTAAGGCTTCCTGGTATGTCTCCTATGCTTCTTGCATCAAGTACTGATCATCTACCCAGAGGCTGATGAGAGTGATCCGAAAGACTATTCTCACAAAAGGAAGTAAAGAGGGAGAGAAAGGAGGCTGTATGTGGTTGTGTCAGTGCACAGAGAGAAGACTGAGCAATTACTCCTCCTGAGCGATTACTTTAGACATAAAAAGTATGCCAAGGAAGTAAAGAAACAAAATAGCTCTCTATTGATGGCTTTTCTAGCATCAGAAATAAAGTATTCTTGTCATAAAACAGTACACATTGGGTTTGGGTTTGTTTTTTCTTTTACTGAAAAGAACTCAGAACAAATTTCCAGGACAAAACATATCTACTATTGGCTTATCTAAGAAGTCAGACAGCCAAAACCAGTACTCTGTCTAAGGTCTGTAGGATTTCCTATGATCTCCATCCTCCTGAGCAATTACTTTAGACATAAAAAGTATGCCAAGGAAGTAAATAAACAAAATAACTCTCTACTGCCTTTCACATACACAATTTTTTAGGTTTGTAAATAGACAGAGAATAATAATGATGAGTTCTCTTTCTCAAATTTTCTGCTTTTAGCCTGGTTTCCTGAAGAAAGAAGAGTTACCAGTTTGTTTTGGTGGATTTTGTGTCTGTCTAAATCTGATTGCCTCTATAACTTTTCTCCTGATTTCTACACAACAAGAGAGAAATTTTAGGGTATCAAAAATTATTTTCATAAAAAATCAGTGATCATGAGGAAAAAACTAATTTTAATGTCTCCTTTGAAAAACTGGCAGGAACAACTGGACAATCAGCATATGAGTACTGAAAAGACACCAGCATACATACAGACAGTCCAGCACTCAGGTTGGACACACAGGTAAAGATACAAATTATGCAGGCGATATAATGGAGGAAAATGCATTAGGAAAAATTACATAGATCTTTTGAGAAAGATATTTCACCAATTATGCCACTCATAGGAAACAAGTCTGCTTTATTTAAATGTTTGTTTTCACAGTGAAAAAGAAGTCTGAATAGTTATTATCTATTCTACTTGGCTACAGCTCAATTTTTGTGGCTCTCAGACTTAGCAAAAATGCTAATGTCTATGTTCTTCACTTGAACTTTTACTTGTTTTCTTGCTTAAACCAGAGAAAACAATGAAACTCTTTGTGGCTTCTGTTCTTATACTTCTCAAACTGAATACAAACTGAAGATGAGGAACTCTTATTTGTGCCAAAAGCAAAAGGTCTTCAGGCTCTTGTAGTCGGTTGTAGTTGGCCTCCTGCCAAATCCCAACAGACCACAGAGAAAACCCTCCAAAGGGAAAAAAAATACAGTATCAAAAACTATAGTAAAATCATATATATTTCACATATACCACAGATATATACCATTAAAATACTATGTACGTATAAACACGGGAACCCCAGACAGCTCCCAAAAAGGGGAAGGGGAAGGGAAAGGGGACAAAAAGGGACAAAACCAAAACAAATATGCACAGTCGAAACTCGGGAACTAGCAAATAAATAACTAGCAAAATGAAATCTCACCACTTCCCTTGAGAAAAACAGGATCACACTAGACATGACCAACACCCTCCACCTCCCGCATGGCAAACAACAAGCCTGAGCAGTCCTCAACTCCCAGATGAGCAAGACCAACTGCAGGGACCTGCTGTCTCCCAAGTTCACCGGAGAGAAGAGAGGAAGAGATATCTCTCTCTGTCTTATTTATACCTCTGTTTGTGTAAAGGGATAGAATGGAATACTTCCTTAGTTTTGACCTCAGTTACCAAGGAAGACCTAAAAATCAAACTACTACAGCTCTGTCTAGACATTCTTTTTCATGCTTGTATAATCTGTTACAGTGTCCTGCTTTGCAGATTGGCATGTAGTACATATTAGAGCACCTGCTATTGGAACATGCAGATGGGTTTTCTTCGGATGGAAACAGGGAAAAGAGAACTGTAACATACTTCATATAAAGTTACTTTGCTCTGATATGGGATTAGTATGGAGCTAAAGTAGTTTTAGAACCTGAAGACTGCATTTTTATGTATGTATGTAAATATAGAAATTAAATAAATATTCAAAAAAAATTTGCCTATTTTAAAATGAAGACCATGCAAAAAATTTGGTATGATATTTACTAGATAGGATATTTTATAAGGACATATATTTCATGTCTTTCGTTGCCTAAGTTATCTCACAAAAGGTGAGCATCTGTTGTATTGAACAAAACAATGAAAAGGATCAGAGGAGCAATGACAGGTAAAGGAATCCTGGCAACATAGTCAATGAAAGAGTACACTGATCCAGTTACTTCTAAAGCTATTAAAGGACAGTTATTAGATCAATTTCCCTAGTGTGAAGCTCACCAAAATGATTCAACAAAATAAATTCCCTAGAAAACCATGCAAACTAAATGGAGTTGTTGTCTAAAGGACAATAGCACTTCCTATAGGATGCAGGGAGAAGAGAATTTTTGGACAAAAAAAAGAAGACATGGGATTATTTAAAACTTAGTGTGGAATGTCCTAAAAAAATTGTGAAAAAGTGTGAAATTTATTATGGGATGTGTAGGGAGAGGATCAAAGAAAGAGATGAAGGTGGATGGGAAGGAACAAATGGGGCAGGGCAAGAGAGAAAAGGGGTTCAAACTCATTGGTTGTGTGTAAACAACCTGTTGATCAGTGCATTTGTACAAAGTCCTTTGCTGGATCACTGCAGTCTGTTCTATATTCTTATGAAATTCTGTTCCTTTTTTCCAGGTATATCTGTGTCCTTCATGTTCATATGTACATGAGCCACTAGCAAACTTCACCAGCCAATGAGTAGAGTAAGGGGTGTGAGTGACCTTATCTGGAGAGGCAGGCTGTAGATCTGATACCGAATAGGTTCAGATTCAAGGAAGTGGAGGAAGCCAGACTCTGGGCCAAGCTATTGTGGAGAATCACACTGTACTTGTGAATATTCTACAGGTAGATTTAAACCTCATCAACTGAAAAGGTAGAACAGAAGTGGATGTGCTATTCATGTTTACGTGACTGCTGTTTTGATCTGTGTGACCAGCTGTATTTGTTTGCGAATGAGGAATATATGCTCCGACTCGTTACTGACTGAACTTGGGGACATGAAGCCAAAACAGCCTCCTGTCCATCTGGCAGGAAAAAGAGAACATTGGAATATTAAAGGGGTGATGTTATATGTGCCAGGGAGCAGCAGAAGAGAGTTACTCTGCAAGGCAATGCAAGTCAGAAGATGAGGGTAACAGCAAAGCAGGAAGGAAAATGACAAAAATCCAGCCACAGAAAAAAAAGAAGAGCAGATCTGGTATTGGAAACCAGGTTCAACCAACAGTCTGGTGGTAAACATATAAGGTTGCTTGGGGCTTGGACAGGTGCACTCTTCACCGGGTTACAAACTGTCTGAATGGCAGGGCTCAGAGAGTGATAATGAATGGTGCTGCATCCAGCTGTGAGTCAGTAACTACTGGAGTTCCCAGGGCTCAGTGTTGGGGCCAGTTCTGTTTAATATCTTTATCAATGATATAGGCAAGGAGATTGAACGTACCCTCAGTGAGTTTGCAGACAACACTAAGTTGTACTGGGGTGTTGATCTGCTGGAGGTTACGAAGGCTCTGAAGGAGGGATCCGGACAGGCTGGATCAATGCACTCAGGCCAACTGTGTGAGGTTCAAGAAGGTCGAGGGTTGGATTCTGCAGCTGGGTCACAGAAAAGTCATGCGGTACTACAGGCTCGAGGAAGAGTAGCTGCATTGCTGCCCAAGTGAAAAGGACCTAAGGGTGTCAGTCAACAACCAGCTGAACATGAGCCAGCGCTGTGTCCGAGTCACCAAGAAGGCCAATAACATCCTGGCTTGTATCAAATAGTATGGGCAGCAAGACCAGGGCAGTGATTATCCCCCTGTACTTGGCACTGGTGAGGCTGCACCTCAAATACTATATTCACTTTTTGGGCCCCTCATCACAAAAAAGACATTGAGGTGCTGGACTGTGTCTAGAGAAGGACAATGAAGTTGGTAAAGTGTACGGAGCACAAATCTTGTGAGGAGCAGCTAAGGCTGTTTAATCTGGAGAAAGTAGGCTCTGGGGGAGCCTTATCCCTCTCTACAACTACCTGAAAGGAGGTTGTGTGAGGTTATAAAGATATCCAAATTTCTTTCATGTATTTGATGAAATAAATTCCATTTTAATAATGAAGTACGAAATACAACTTTTCACCACCTTATTCCCCTACTGAATACTCTTAGTCATTTTCAACTAACATCTGTTAAATTATCCCCAAAGTACTCTGTTTGTCTCATCAGAAGTTGTTGTGCTGACAAAGATCATCTTTTCTAATGTCAAGGGCAGGGAAACGTAATAACAAATATTTCAGAACCAACCAATTTTTCCTTACCTATAGCATATGAAGAAAGACACACTGAAGTCTTTGTATATATAAACATATACACAAACAAACTGTATTCAATTCCCTTCTCTGTCCAGTATACTCTGGCAGTATACAATTGCAGATGACAATCTACATTGCAGTCAGTAATTTATTGTGCAGTTAGTTATTATGTAATTAAGAAAATGAGATTTCATAAAATTTCTGAAAAAAAGACTAGGCTCTCAGATAGAATTGCTACACCTACAGATCTCCCAGTTTCTGTTGACTATACCTAGTGTTGCATTCTGACTTTTTTTTCCCTCACACAATCATGGAAGGGGTCAGGTTGGAAGGAAACCACAGTGTATAGTCTGGTCTAACCTCCCTGCTCAAGCAGCTTTATCCTAGAGCACATGGCACAGGATTGTATGCAGATGGTTCCCTCCAGGGAGGGAGACTCTACAATCTCTCTGGGCAACCTGTTCCAGTGCTTGGTCACCCACACAACAAAGTTCTTTCTCATATTCAGGTGGAACTTCCCGTGTATCAGTTTCTGCCCATTGCCTCTTGTCCTATTAACTGGCATCAGCAAGAAGAGCTTGGTTCCGTCCTCTTGGTACCCTCCCTTCAGATATTTACATACATTGATGAGGTCCCCTCTCAGTCATCTCTTCTCAAGGCTGAACTGGCCCAGTCCTCTCAGCCTTTCCTTGTAAGAGAGATGCTCCAGTTCCTTAATCAACTTTGTAGCCCCTTGCAGACCTTCTCCAGGAGCTCCATGTCACTCTTGTACTGAAGAACCCAAAACTGGACACGACACTCCAGATGTGACCTCACCAGGGCCGAGCAGAGGGGTAGGATCACCTCTCTGCTGGTAATGCTCTTGTAATGCATCCCAGGATTCTGTTGGCCTTCTTGACCATGAAGGAACACTGTTGGCTCATGGACAGCTTGTTGTCCACCACGATCCCCAGGTCATTCTCCCCAAAGTTATTTTCCAGCAGATCGAACCCCAGCCTGTACTGATGCCTGGGGTTATTCTTCCTCAGGTGCAGGACTCGACATTTTCCTTTGTTGAAGTTCTCTGCCCATGTCTCAAGCCTGTTGTCGTCCTTCTGAAAGGCCACACAGCCCTCTGGGGTATCAACCACTCCTCCCAGCTTTGTATTGTGAGTGAACTTGCTGAGGAGGCACTCTATCCCCTCATCCAAGTAACTGATGAACAAGTTAAAAAATCATCATGACTGGGCTTTGCGAACGAAGATTTTGGGAAAGGCTCTATCCACATTTGTTACAAGCGCGCTGGTGGCTAAAAGGGCCAATATGAGATAGACATATCCGATTGCAAAAGGCACAGCAGAAAGACTCCTTAGGTGATATATTCTGCAAGGCACGATTCTTTCTGCGTTGCCTTTTCTCCTCAAGAGTGATCCTGCATGTGTTCTCAAAGGAAGTAGTAGTGTTATAGATGGTGTGTCTCCAGGTCTCCTGATTGGAGGCCAGAGTAGACCAGTTATGGTGATCAATATGGCCAAGGTTGAGATGTTGTTTCAGGGAGTCCTTGTATCTTCTCTTCGGGGCTCCTCTCTTGTGGTAGCCAGTGGCAAGTTCACCATAAAGCAAGATCTTAGGGAGGTGGTGGTCCTTCATCCTGGAGATGTGCCCTGCCCAACGCAGCTGTGTTCTCAGCAACATGACCTCAATAATTGTGATTGCTGCTTGTTCTAGAACAGATGTATTGGTCACATAATCTGACCAGTGGACGTTTAGGAATGTACGGAGACAGCGTTGATGGAAGTGTTCTAGGAGTCGCAAGTGGTGGTGGTACATGACTATGACCCATGATTCAGAACCATATAAAAGAGTAGACAGCACTATGGTTCTGTAAACACTCATCTTCGTACTTTTCTTTAAGTGTTTATTGCACCATACTCTTTTATGGAGTTTTCCAAAAGCACTATATGCCTTTGCTAACTTGTTGTCTATCTCCCCGTCAACCTTACTGTCTGAGGAGATGAGGCTACATAGGTAATTAAACTGCTGGACTGATTTGAGCTCTGATTCGCCTATGGTGATAGAGGGAAGATGGAAGACTTCCTGAGGTGCAAGTTGATAGAGAACTTCTGTCTTCTTTAAGCTGACTTCCAGCTCAAAGAGCTCAGTAACATCTGCAAAGCAGGATGTTAAACGCTGCAGAGCTGCTTTTGTGTGGGCAACAAGGGCAGCGTCATCAGCATAAAGCAGCTCCTGGACAAGGTGGTTTAAGGTCTTGGTGTGGGCCTTCAGTCGCCTTAGATTGAATAGGCTTCCATCAGTACGATATCAAATGTAGATACCGTCCTGATCCTTGAGGTCTGCCGTGGCCCTTTGGAGTATCATGCTGAAAAAGATTGTGAATAGGGTTGGTGCGAGAACTCAACCTTGTTTCACATCACTGGTTATTAGAAAGGGCTCAGAAAGTGCATTGCCATATCTGACTTGGCCATGCTGATCCTCATGAAGGGAGACAATCATTTTAAGGAACTTGGGGGGACATCCTAAATGTTCCAAAATCTGCCATAGACCTTTTCTGCTCACAGTATCGAAAGCCTTGGTGAGATCAACAAAGGTTACATAGAGACCTTTGTTCTTTTCCATACACTTCTCTTGCAGTTGTCTGAGAACAAATACCGTGTCTGTAGTACTCTTTTTGGCTCTGAAACCACATTGGCTTTCAGGTAGAATTCCTTCTGCTATAGTGGGTATTAATCTGTTCAAAAGTATTCTTGACAGGATTTTGCCAGCAAAGGAGAGCAGAGTAATACCACGATAATTTGAACAGTCTGATTTAACTCCTTTCTTCTTATACAAAGTGATGATGACTCCATCATGAAGGTCTGATGGTAGTTCGCCTAGTTCCCAACAGTGCTCCACAAACTCGTGAAATTTAGCGATTACAACCCTCTGGGATCTGCCATTCATCCAGTTCAGAATTCACCTCATGTCCAATTATCTAACCCACATTTCTTAAGTTTAACTGTGAGGATGCTGTGAGAGCAGAGTTAATTTCTATGTTCAGTGAAACTTATGGTCATTCTCATGCTCTTTTAAGTTGTATTAGATATTTACTGCTGTAAACCACCCTGAAAGTCAGAAGAAGATGGTAAAATGACAGGGTTCAAATTTTCAAATTGTTCTTATCAAGGAACATAGTTATCATGGGCTTCCTTTATAAACAATGGAGACAAGTGTTGTAGGAGATGAATTAAAACTGTGTCTCTGTTTAAACATCCCACTGACGAAGTCTGTCATGCTTTCCTGTATGCAAGAAAAACAGGGACATTGAGCTAATTAAAATCTCAGAAACAAGATGCCTAAGGTAGATAGTAAGTTAGCAATCGCTCTTACACTAGATTTTCATTGGTCATCCTTTCAAATAGGGCTTTCTTTTTGAGGTTGTTGAATACCACAGGATTTCAGAATCCAGGGAAACAATTGGTCATATGCTTCTACAAATTCAGTACTAGGTACAAATATTGACAAATTATGATTAGAGATGAGTACCAGTATTGACCTGCTATTGCAAATTAAAATAGAAGGCCTACTTGCAGTTGCGGAAACTGCTGAAAGGTCATTGGAACTCCTTGAGACACAGGGAGTCACACCAATCAAGAAATAAGAACTGATTCATTTTTTGCTCTTGAATAATGGTGAGAATCAAATCCTCTACATTATGTTTCTGGCTTCTTGCAAAACAGTTGGATTTTTAATTTCCTTTAGTGTCACCTGAAAATAATTCATTATGTTTTTCAGAGCAACCAAGTTGCACATCAGTGAAATACTTCAGGGATAGTAGTAGGTGTTTGCATGGAAACACTCAGAGGAAAACAGTGTCACTCCTGCCAAGCAATAATGTGGTGTTATATTCAAGGTATGAATTTAAAAATAACATGTGAAGGTGCCTGAAATGAATGTTTTAGTGCAATTCAATTTATTTATCAACTTTAAATCATATGCATGAAAAAGAAGAGTAAATAACTAACAAATCAATAACAAAGAAAGTGATAAATTTATTGTGGAGTACAAAACCCATCAACCTCAAATTTGTAAAAGACAGTTCTGGGCTATAAATATTAAGCTCAAATAGCCAGAACTAACAATATCAGAAAAGTGATTATGATTGACAGTGTGATCAGGAACACTGCAGATCTTATTAGAAATAATAATTTGCATATGCAGTATGTGTTACAAGTCTGTCGTACCTTTCAAATATGAATCTTACATGTGAAACCATATCTTTCAAGGCTATTTTTGTGCTAGTCACATTCTGTCAATATCACATATAACTACATTCAAAGCCAAATTTGCTGGCATTTATTTTGCTCTTTAGCTCTACTCACATTTCATAAACAGAAAGGCATACAGTTTTAACTACTTGTCCTAGAGGCAAGAGCATAAAGAAGGTCATAAGGAAAACAAAGCATGTTATCCTAAATGAAAACGAAGACAGGGAATTAGGAAATTTTAAAATCTTACAGCTTAAGCTACAACAGAGCAAGGGAACAGGAGAACAAGATGTTCACCTATGTGTTTAAGAAGGGAAGAATCACCTTCTTTCTGAAAGGATTATTTACTTCAGTCTCATGGTTTCTGTGATACATTAAATGCTTGACATTGTTATAGAAAATCAATGAAATTCAATCTGAGAAAGTTGTGTTGCATGCATTCAAACCTGATGGTTGCATAAATCAGTATTTCTGTTTTAAAAAAATCATTGGCTCAAAAGAATACCACATTCATTTGTATACCTTTTTACTTCTTTTTTAATGACAAGTGTGATGGATATTTTATTTTTCTTCAGAGGGACTTCAGTTACCCTTTGGCATTCCACTGCCCTGTTAAGCTGAGCAATGAACGATATCTCTTTATAAAAATCTGATCAGGAAACCTGCCTTCAAAGCGGTTTTACTTATCGAGTATTTTCCACAAAGGGACACTGAGGTGAAAGATATTTATGATGATAGAAAAAACAACTTAACCTTTTTTTCATTCAGACTAACTAAAGCATTTACATAGCACAGTTGAAGTATTCCTATTGGCTCTAAAAAAATTACAATATCATAAAATTGCAATGTGATAAAATAATATAGTTTTTCAGATATTGCTAATATTCATTAAAATAATTCTTAAGCCAGTGTACTTGATTAGTTAGAAGTTAGCAAAACAACTAATATTAAAAGGAAGAGGAAGAGATGAAGGAAATTAATCTAATTTCAATACAGTATACATAAGCACTGGGCCAGATGTTCAGGAAGTGAAACTCATATTTGGTGCTCCCAAAAGTAACATAATAGTATTTTATATATGTGTGTGTGTTTGTATATATATATATATATATACCCCACTCATTTAAGGAGACATATTATAATTTACTAAAAGAAAGTATATAGGATTTTTTAGACCAGATCAGATCACTCATATATCAGATTTTCATGACTAAACCAACACCTGAAAATGTAGGAAAAATGAAGCATACCTATTGTGACACTGTTATCTGGGGAGCACTGCAATAGTATGAGCTAAGAATTGTTTCTCATAATGCAGTGATCATTTACTACCTGCTACAGAAGATTTGGTTAGTCTCTTGTCTCTGATTAAAACCATAGAGATTGATTTTCTATTAACGGTCTATAAATTTAATTGAAATACAGTGTCATTCTGGGTAGTTTTCTATTAATGGATAACCTAAAGGAAATCTAAGACTCATAATGGTTTAAACAAATTTATGCTATGTAAGGTTTTCTGTCGCTTCATCATCATTACTTCTGTTCACTTTTCAAAAATATCTCAGAATTCTAAATTACCATGTCTAGTTCCAATTGTCCCATAACTTTTGTCCTAGAAGACTATGCAGGAAGAGTGTAGTTTTTGTTCATAAATTTGCCTATTCTTCTATAGGCTTATATAGCTCGAGGCAAGACTATAAATTTGTACTTTGCATTTATCTTTTCAAGTGAAGAAAAAAATCTATAAACTTTTCATAGCGTCTCCGAGTGTCTATTTTAACTAACCATCCCCATAAGCACTGGACATTATATATAGATATTCTTTGGGTTTGGGATACTTCCATTGTGAAAATCTGAAGCACTGGCCTCAGTCTCCAGCCTGAAGTTCCATCTGATGCTTTTAACCCAAAAGACGTATTAACATAGCATAGCATAACATAACATAACATTACATAACATAATAATAGAAGACATACTAAGAGTAAGCCTCTGACTCTCTGATTATGGAGAAAATTATTGCTAAGTAAATGTGTATTAGATATGCTCTACTACAGTAAAATAAATATATGTGATGAAATAGGCCTTTATTTTGTTGCTCATAAAAAACCCCCACCATACACTGTTGAAGCTAGAGCAGTATGTTTCAAATTGAGCATACGTGAATATTATCAATATCTATTTCCTAGAATGTTTTTATTTAATTTTACTTGGTTGATTTTTTTTTCTCTATTTATTCCCAGATAATTTTACTCAATTAGAAGCAATTAGGTTGCAATTTTTTCTCAGAAACTAATGAGTCCAATCTTGAATTTACAACATTAGCTTTAACATTTAGCTGAGAGGTATGGAATAGGTAATAAATTATCCTATAGAGTAAAGAGCATAGTTGACTCTGCTGCTAACATATTTGCATCAAATTTCTGGAGCATATATTCTCAATATACTGGATTAGAAATTTATGAAACTTACACTGATTATTTATATAAAAATTTTTGCTAATTATACTACCTGTAGGGGGTTAAAGGAAAGCATATTATTTATTTACTGGGAGATGTGCTTTAGTTAACTTTATAAACTGTTCTTTTATTTGTGTGTATGCAGATTGCTGCATATAAGTGAACTGTTTTTATAACAATGTCTATGAATATAAGATTGACTTGAGAGACATCAATAAATGAATCTGAGTTGTGTTAAAGCAGTCAGAGAAGTTTGGTTTTGCAGATGAAACTAATAACTCAAACTGTAATGCTAGAAGTCATTTTGGAACTAGAAGTGGTCTGCTGTGAAAAAACAACAATGAGTATACCTCAAAGGGTCTGGAGAATTTAAAGTGAACTTTAATCCTAGTTCAGCTTCCTACTCATTCTTAAGCATTTTTATCATAAGTTATGTGGAGGATTAAAAATCAATGTAATATTGAAATGAGTAGTTTACGTATCCTTCAACAAAAATAATTGCCTATTTTCAAGTTAATTCAGTTGCTATGCTCACCTTCATACACCTATACTATGTTCATTGCAGTTTATGTTAAAATAATATATTAATTGTAAACTTTTTTCCTCTCCAGATATGTATGCCCCACTAAGGCCCTCATTTGATTCTTCTACTTTTTTTCAATTATAACATTCTCCCAAAGGCTATGGTCTTAGATGTTTCAGCTTTATAACTACGTACCATGAGAACTAAAGCATTATAGCTGGTGATTCTGTATATGCTTAAGACTAAAATCATTCACGTTTCAAAAGACAGTATCTGTAATGTGAGGAATTTCCCCTATCAGAATAGGATATTTTCTTGTATAGTATTTCCAAACTTTACCCTTTAAAATATGCATTCTTTGAGGAGAAGAGGAGATTCAGTGACAGATTAATACATGAAAGAAGGAGGTAAATATGTGCTAATGTCCTAAACTGGGAAAATAAGAGATACTCTTAAAATCTATGTATTCATAGGGAATCTTAAATAATGTTTCATGATGACTTTGGTGACCGAGTATCCGTAAGCAAACTTTCTGGTGGTGAGTGTCCAACTTTCTTGGTTTTTTAAACCTTCAAATGACTTAGTTCTGGAAGGTAAATTTTAGAAATCTCAGGAAACTAAGAAGGAGAGGAGTTGTTTTTATTTTGAAAAACGGTTGAGGATGAGGCTAAGACCAATCAGGGCCAACCTCAGCCGTATTCTCACTCTAGCGGATGCTTGATGAACCACTTCCTATAGAAGAAGAAATTCTGAAGCAACTTCTATGTCAATACTTCCCTGCTTCAAAGTTTGCAATGCAGACAAGCTAAAGCAACCCTATTTGAACTGACCACAAGCTGCATGCAGAAGAAGGACCATAGACTGAGAATTCCTGCTTCAGGTTAAGGTAGAAAAGAATTAGTAATATATTTTGAAACAAAATGCATTTGGTACGGCAAATTTCAAGAATAGAAATAAATTGGAAGTCTGACTTATGGCAGATACCTTTAATTTTACAAAAGAAGATTTTAAAATGTGTGGGTAATATTCCATCTTACTGTTGAACATTTTACTCCATCACTGCATTCCAGAAAGGCTCCAAAGTCACTAGCAGTCATTGAAAAGTGCTTCTACATCCTTGAGTCCTGTGATGCCAGCTGTCTGTTCCCTCAGGGCCAGGTAGCTGAAACAAAAACTCACAATGTTTCCATAATTTGGGTTCAGTAAAGGACAAACTAGACAGCTTGTGCACTTCTTAGAGTTTCTAAGGGTAGTTTATTAATTCAAGTATACTTGGATGAGGAAGGTCTTATTATTATCTAGTCACTTGCAATGAGACATAGATCAAGTAAAATTAAGGGACATGTATAACTTAACCCTAGAGCATTCCTTGTAAGCATATTGTAACTGGCTAATTTAAGTTTTGCAGAACTCTTGCAAAAATTAAAATAAATCAGAGTACTATTTTTCACCCCGATTCAAAATTTACATTTCAGATCTTACCAATGGAACTGAATGTCCCTTTCCTTTCTCTAAAACATTTTATTCCAGGCCAATACTGACCTTTAAATTAGAATGCTAGAATAATTTAGGTTGAATAGGACCTCTAGAGGCCATCTAGTTTATTCCTCTTCACAAAGCATGGCTAACTTCAAAGTTAGGTCACGCTGTTAAGTGTCTTGTTCAGTTGACTCTCTGAGCAACCTATTCCAGTGCTTAAATACTCCCTGTGGAGAATTTTTCTCTAATACCTAGACACAATTTTTCCCTTACTTTGACTTCTGACTTTGACCTCCTGTCCTTTCACTGTGAACACCAATAGGTCTGTCTTCTCTATGACCTCCCATTAGGAACTCAAAGACAGCAGTCTTGAAAGACATCCCTCTTTAGTTTCACCAACTCTCTCAGTGTCTCTTGTATGTCATACACCTGAGCCCCCTGACCTTCTCTGTGACTATTCTGGACTCTCAGTGTCTTTCTTGAACTGGCAAACCCAGGACCTGAGGCAATATGACAGACTTGGTCACACAGGAGCTGCATAGAGGGTAATAATCTTTACTTTCAACCTGCAAGCTACATTCCTGCTTATGTATCCCAGTATTTAGTTGGTTAATATGTCACCAAGTTGCACTGCTGATTCATACTCAAATTTTTGTTTGCTACCATACTCAAGTCCTTTTCTAAAAAGTGGGTAGTGAGTAGTTTGTGGGACTGGAGAGCATATGGTTTATTAAGCTTATTATGTCAAGGACTTTTTATAAGGTAAAGTAATGGGGGAAGAGATAAACAAAACATACAGACACAAATCTGATAAGCAAGGGATAAAGAAGACACTAATAAAGACCAAAATTCTGCAGTTGCTAATTGGTGAACTGTTAAGAAACACCAGGCACAGGTTTAAGGAGAGTCAACCTGGGCTTTGTAACAGAGAAGAACACGAAACTCTAGGACCATGAATAGTATGGATTTTGAGGGGGGATGTGGGACTATGCCAAAGTTCTAAGGAGTGTAGGTGAAGAATTGAGGTGGGAAAAAACAAGAATAAGGAGAGGAAAAAGAGGAGGAGAATAGAGAGGGGGATAAAAGGGACCTGTTGTGAGTAAGTAGGTACCATTCAGTTCTGCAACATCACCAAGATTGGTAATATAGTGTTGATTCCTGAAGAGTACAACTCACTGTCAGATTTTGAAGTGCTAACACTTAAAATCTGGTAGTCCAGCCAATTTTGTTCATTCCTACCTACAGAATATCTATCTAAACCATCTGTCACCAATTTGTCTATAAGGATACTATGTAAGACCTTGCTAAAGTCAAAGGAAAATTATATGCACTGCTCTCACCTCATCCACAGAGCCAGAAGTTTCATCACAGAAGAAAACCAGGCTGGTCAAGCACAGTTTGGCCATGGTGAATCTGTGCCAAATGTTGTTTCTGATGCCTGTTACAGCTGGTGCTAAAAGAAAAAAACTCAGGAGCAGTTAATCGAGAATGAGACAAGGAAAGGGTTTAATTTGTGCCAAGGCATACATGTTATAGGATGCGTGCCGGCTGTGCATGAGATGTTACATTTTATAATACTATCTGTCCAATCGCAAGTGTTTCCATCCCGTAGCCTTTACTCCCGGCCCACCCCCTGGGAATTGGGTCTGTGGACTTTTGGGACCACCTCTTCATCACCATCACCATCTTCAGAGCTCAAAGGGTATACAGTCACCTAGTTCTTGACTGTGTTCTGTTGTTCAGGTCAAGATATGAGTGTTCTCTAAACAGCATAGGCATTACCTTGACAAAAGACTAAACATTTCTACTGAATTCAGGGGTAGGATTGATATGGGGAGCATGGAATGGGGTAAGAGGGTTGAGGAATGTGTAAACTACTTGTGCTACAGGGTAGGGAACAAGGGCTGCTGCTTCTACTTCTTATAAAACTTATAAAGCTTACAAAATTAGAAAAATAAGAAACTAAAAGGGTCTCAAGGCATCATTTCCACTCACTTGAAACCTGAACATGGTTTCAAATTCTGCAGTTCCTGAGAATCTCCTTCTCAGTTTTTGATGTTCAGTGTGACTTTTGCCTTTTTACAGAAATTAGAGATTGTCCTGGTTGTCACCACCTTCAGAATTATGACAGCAGCTTGCAATAACATAAAAGAGTTTTCTCAGAAGTGTTATACATGAGAAGAATTAAATTCAAATGCACACCAGTAATTAGATAGTTGTTAGTAGTAAGCAGATAGAAAGATATTTTGCATAAGTTCTTTTACCACTGCTGTGGCGCATGCTACAGGATTTACCATGAATCTTGGCAAACACAGAAATTCCATAGCAAGAATGTATGCCAGATTCAATTAAAATGTCCTGAAGTTGACAGAAAACCACATCTCTGAAAACTTCAATCCTCCTCTGAAGGATGTAAAACGCACAATCACAAGCACAGGATGGTAAGAGTAACTAAGTATCTTGAAGTAAGGTAGTAAAAACCCTCTGTTAAATCCTTTGCCAAACACTGTTCATTTAACTGCATACTAATACCGTGTGCTACTTTTACTAGGATACAGTTAATTTTTTTCCATAGTAGCTATTAATGGGCCTACAATTTGGATTTGTGCTGAAAAGAATTGTGGATAATGAAGGGATGTTTTAGCTATTGCTGAGCAGTGCTTACACAGCGTCAAGGTCTTTTTTGCCTCTTACACCACTTCACCAGTAAGGACACTGGGGGTGCATGAAAAATTGGGAAGTGACATAGCCAGGACAACTGACCCCAACAGAGAGAATTCCCTACCATATGACCTCATGCTCATCATATACAGCTGGGAGGAAAAGCAGAAAGTAAGGGGAACATTTGTGGAGTGATGACATTTTGTCTTCCCAAGTCACTGTTACACAACATGGAGCCCTGCTTTTCTGGGGATGACTAAATTCCTGCCTGCCAATGGGACATAGTGAATGAATTCCTTGGTTTACTTTGCTTGTAGACGTGTTTTTTCTTTACTTATTCAGGTGTCTCTATCTTAACACATGAATTTTCTCATTTTTTTACTCTTCCAATTCTCTTCCTCATCCTGTCAGGTGGGAGCAGCTGTATGGGTCTTAGTTGCTGGTTGTGACTGAACCATGGTATACCAGAAGCAGGTTTTAAGTTTTAGACCGGCTATTAAATTTGGATGCAATAGCATCCTCAGATGCACCCCACGTGATACCATTGATCTGTGTATGTCCTGTTTGTCAAAATGGTCCCTACCTTGAACTTTCTCTGTGGTTAGTAGGACTTCCATCTGAATTCTCTTATCAAACATGGAAACCTAAGAGACATACTGGCAGACTTTAATGATAAAGACTTAGTTAAAGAAGACATTGATTACCGTGATGATTTTTTCTATGTTCTTCATCACTTGGTTGCCTGACAATTCCCCTGATCTTCATTTTTACTGCCATGTATTTATAGAAGCCTTTCTTGTTGCCTTTCATATCACTCACTAAGAAATTCAGCTGAGCTTTGTAATTTTGAATTCCATCTCTGCATTATATGGCACTTTCTATATATTCCTTTTGGATATCTTTTCTCCACTTTTATCTTCCATATGCTTCCTTTTGGCATTTAACTCAGTCAGGGTGGCTTCCTGCTATGCCTATTTAATTTTATGCATACTGGGCAGAGTGTTCTAGTGCTTTAATGAGGTTGTCCTGGAAGATCATCAAGGTCTTTTTGGCCCCTGAATGGCAGTACGCCACAAGGTCCAGCCTAGCCTAGCAGTTCCCTGAGCAAGCTGAAGTCTGCGTTCACTAGAACCACTTTTTATGCTTCTGTTTGCTTTATTCATTTCCCTCATTAAACTCTTGTTATATCACAGTTGTAGCAAAGTTTCTATCAGCCTTTCCATCCACCATCACTTTTTCTTATTCATAAGAAGTAGGTCAAACAGAGTGCCTCTCTTAGCCTCTCCAGCACTGTCAAAGAACTGTCTCCAGAGTATTCAAAATATCTGGATTTCTTGCACCTTTCTCTATTATATTCCTAACACAATCAGGAAGTAGAAGCTTGACATGAGCTGTTCCACCTCCTCATGAGATTTTGTGTTCAGTTGTCTAAATCTTAAGCTGTTCTTGGGTTCCTGACCATAAGTCACTCTGTTTATGAATGCCAAATCTGGAGCACATTGTCTTCCTCCTACAAACCAACAAATCCAAGCAACCTAAAAAAAAATTAATCTCTCAGTCAAAATCTTATGAAGTTTCTTCAACACTGATGTCAAGCCATGAAACTGGAAATACAAGTACAACTACTAGACACACTGTATGTGGTGAAAATACACGAATTAAGCAGAAAGCAGTAAGAGGGGAAAGAGCAATTGTTATCTATCTTTTGATATAATGTTGTAGAAAGATGAGAATACTTTGGAGAAAGCAAATGGTTCTGCTGCTTGAGACCACCATTTTAACATGATGTCACATGGTGACCCAATATGATGTCAGTGTGATGACAGAACTTGTGATTCTCTGTCATATTAAATGTAATAATACTTAAGTTTATAATTAAGGATTAACAAGCACTCCTCACACCCATTCAGTGTCATAGTCAAAACCTTGTTGTGGCAAAAGGGGACATACTATATTTATGAAGATGACAATTTATTATTAGCCTAGTCAACGTTTTAAGAACCAATTTGAAAGAGAACAATCTTATTAGTAGACCCATAGCACTAAAAACTCATACTCCTTGTCCAAATTCAAACAGAAATGGCTCATGTATAATACTTTAAAAATTGTTATACAACAGAACTTCATAATATCTCTGCATCTTTCTGTAGTGTTAAGTTCATCCTTCCAATGTTCTTCTGCTGTCAGGAGTCAGCAGCTTTCCTTGAGAGTCAGCGTCAGAGTTACATCAAGTCATCGACACCTGTAAGACTCCAGCCCTGGGAGCTGCTGGCTCATGGGCTCAGCTAGGAGTTTTACTTTAAAATATATATTTAGGATTCTTTCTAATACCTCAAGAAAGCATCAAGATAATAAGCTACGAATTCATTCCCAAGAGGTTTCTTTATTAATTTAGGTGAGAAAATAAGGGAACTTGGCAAAGGTTCAAAAAGGGTAGTAGACAAGCTAGACAAAATGTTACACTACAATATCAACTCAACATATACTATTAATCCACAACACTTAAAATCCAAACAATCCACAACACTTAAGTCAAATACAATAAATCCACAATACTTAAGTCAAAATCCAATCTCTTCCTCTCCAAGCCACCTAAAACATCAAGAAAGGAGCAAAGAAGTATACCATGCTAGGACAGAGATAAGTCTACTTAGCAGTGGCATCAGAGTTCCATCGAGTAGATACAATGTCTCACTAACCAGAACAATCAAAAGAAAGGGGCTTTTTGTTTGGTTTTTTCCCCAGACTGATCTCAGTTTTCCTGTTTACCCATTTTGAGACTGTTTTAGGCTTATTTTTACAACAAATTCTCTAAGAAAAACCTGTTTTCAAACCTCTTGGAATTTTGGGGTTCTTAGTTATTTTTGTTTGCTTGTTTGTTTTTTGAGATTTTTTAAATTATTTTAACAGAAAAGATCATTTTTTTTTTTTCTCGAGAGATTTTTCATTTGAAACACTTCCTAAATACTCCTACTACTTTCTTTGCAAATAGTTATAATGAGAATCAAGATAAAAGAAACAGTGTAGACTGAATTCCTGGTCAATAATGTAATTTATAGTGTGTACTCAGTATTTTATGATGCTTTGTAGGAATTAAATATATACAGAGAAAGATAAGGGGGTGTAACCAGATAAGAAGGTTCTACTTGGACAAAATTACTACTCGCTTTCTTTTTTTTTTTTTTTTAACCTTATAAATACAAATTTTGGTGTTGTATGTGATTCACTGTTGACTATATATGTGTGGTATACATATTTACCCACAAAACAATGTTGTTAAAAAAATACAAACTACATTTACTGTATGAACTTGGTGTATGTCCTTTTCCTTAAGACACTTCAGCACTACAGGCAAATCAAAAAGTGTAGTTTTAAAAGATAGTCTATGATAGTGTATGTGAAAAATAACTTACTGCAATGCTGTATGAAGAAGTACCAGAATCACATAGTAGATTTTTATTTTTCCAATACATTCATTGTAGAGTTGGGCTAAGATTCAATAAAATATGTTCATGTTTTTTTCTGTCCTTTTTTTTCTGACTCAAAATGCTAACCACCTAATTTAAAGACTCTGCTCTTTTCATGATCTGTCATTTCAGGCTCTAATCAGGCTCAGCCATTAAAATCTCACAGCACTTCCCACGAAAGTAATCAACATGATTTGTTAAGTGCTGACACTGGACTCATCTTCATATCAGACACAAACAAAAACAAGAGCAATTTCCAGCTTAAGTATATATGTTCTAATTTCCTGTGTTTTATAAAATTTCACTCTGTTAAATGCAGTCCTAAGCTGTAAGGAAGATATTTTTAGAAGAAATAAAAAAAATGGACTTTAGTATTAAATAAAATTAGTCTTTCATATGTTAATTATTTAACACATTATGATCTGATTGTGTGAAAAGCAATACCAAATCATATGATATTTGCTTTTTTTCCCCCCAGGATATAATATTTCCCTAATTTTGATCTCTGAATTTTCTTTAAGATATCATACAATTTTATTTTACTAATTTTTTCCTTTGTCATCTGAAAGATAAAGAAATTATACGGGGACCTTCACTGCAAATTCCTTGACTGGTTATTCACAGGATGTTAAGTTCAGAGTCCTTTAAAGATGTGCTCTGTATTACAAGTTCTATTAAGTATATGTTACAGAAACATAGAGGCACATCTACACAAAGAGGAGCAGACAGTATCTCTTAGTCCTTTAGTAAATATTTAGGTTGTTATAAATCACTATGATTGAAATTTGAATGACATCTGATGTCGTGATTAAAAAAATTCAAACAAATGCTGAAGAATTTTTGAACCCTAAATATGGGGATTTTGAATCCTACATACAGTTGATTGCTAAGCCACCTAGATTGGATCATTCCTTCTAAAACCAATAACATTGAGGGATTTCATCTAGAATTCCAGGCATTAGAGTCAGAGGAGCTTATCATCTCTCCCTAACAAAAATACCAGCCTTTGATCAGACAAATAGGTCTCCAAATTCCTCAGGGATACATTTAGTTGTCCATACATAGGTACCTAGGTACTGCTATATGAGATGTAGCCCATAGTTTCTGAGACATTTTCACAGGGCTTGCATATTTAAGAAGAGACCTGAGTAGATAATCATGTTTTTGAAGCAGCAAGTGAATGGCATCTCAAACGGTATTAGATTCTTGTGTGGGATGCTGAAGTGCATCCTGGATTTTCAATTACTGTAGTGGGAGCTTAGACACCAAACTCTCACATCAGTGCTTATATTTAGCAATCTAGGTCTAACCAGCTTAAAACATCTACAGTCTGGGCCATATGGGCTTGATCCGTTGTTAGGCATAGGTGTCAGTGTTATCTGAGATGCTCTGTGATGTTCTGACTTACCAAGTTGCTGCTCTGGAAAAGTGCCAGTTTCTTATGAATGCTTGATCCTGCTTTACTGGCTTTATGCAGCAGTTCCTAGTGCATCAAACAGTACTAGGAATCTATGGCTAGGAACCACATCCCTGCTGAGGTTAGTTTTCTCCATGGTTGGTAAAGAAGAGGGATTTTTTGGCTGCATTTTTCTGAGAAGCCTCAGTTCCACATAAATCCTAAATAGCAATTTACATAGTTGGCTGCGTCTAGTCTTTAATCAGTATTTAACACAGGACACTGCTGTCATTTTAACAGATTAACAAAATCAACTACTTCCCAGTTATCATTATTAGGCATACTTGATGTATTTTCAAGGGGTTTTACCTTCTAAGTTTTTCCTGTTAAGAGATAAAAATCCTCACATGGATTATCATGTATCACTGGCTGTAGGGAGTACCTGAGCCTGGTGTTAGTACCAGAGGACAGTGCAAAAGACACCTGCATACAGTGTGATCAGGTGAATGATTTGCTCTGTTTAGTGGCAGAGCTTAAGGAAGAAGCAGAGAGGCTAAGGAGTATTAGGGAGCGTGAAAGGGAATTGACTGGTGGAGTCACACCCTTTCAACCCCAAAAGAAGTTCAGTGGGAGTCAGAGAAGTACTGCTCCTCCTGCCATCAGGCAGATGGAATAGACCCAGTATATGGGGGGAATGGAAAGAGGTCCCTGATCAAAGAGGTAAAAGAATCCCCTCCCAACTCCCATCACCTCCCCAGGTGCCCTACAGAACAAGTATGAGACCCCAGACCCAGAGAGTCAGGCAGATGACACTCAAGAAAAAGATCTGTCTGGAGGGTCTCCTGGTTGCACCCCCTCTATTAGATGGATCACAATCACAGGTATTAAGAAAAAAAAAAGGGTAGTTGTAATTGGTGATTCCCTTCTGAGTGGAACTGAGGGTCCTATATGCTGATCAGAACCATCTCACAGGGAAGTCTACTGCCTTCCCAGGACCAGGGTGAGGGATATTAGCAGGAGACTTCCCAAGACAATTCAACCCTCTTATTATTACCCACTGTTGGTAGTACAGGTTGGCAGTGATGAGATCAATAAAAGACATAGCAGGGCAATTAAAAAGGACTTTAAGACTTTGGGTCAATTAGCTGATGGGACAGGAGCACAAGTGGTGTTCATGTCAATTCCTGAAGGAATGAATGAGGAGAGGAGTAAGGAAAGCCATTTTATCAATAGGTGGCTAAACAATTGGTGCCACAAGTGGATTTTTTTTTTTTTTTTGATCATGGGGCAAAACTTATCGTACAAAGCCTGCTGGAGTCAGATGGGCTTCATCTACCTAGCAAGGGCAAAAGAAACCTGACATATAAGTTGTCAGGGCTGATCAAGAGGGCTTTAAACTAGGTTTGAAGGGGGAAGGGAGTGAAACCAGGCTCTTCAGAGATGAGCCTAGGGGTGGAAAGCCAGAGTTAGAAGTGAAATCAGCAGCCCAACTAGAATGCATGTACACCAATGCACGCAGTATGGGTAACAAACAAGAGGAACTGGAAACCATTGTGCAACAGGAAAGCTGTGATATAGTTGCCGTCACGGAAATGTGATGGGATGACTCGCATGACTGGAATGCTGCAATGGATGGTTACATGCTCTTCAGAAGAGATAGGCAAGGTAAGAGAGGTGGAGGGATGGTTCTATGTGTTAGCGAGTCTCTTGACTCTCTAGAACTTGAAGTCAGTGACAATAAGGTTGAGTGCTTATAGATCAGAATCAGAGGGAAGGCCAACAAGGCCAGCATCCTGGTGGGAGTCTGTTATAGACCACCCGACCAGGATGATGAGGCTGATGAATTATTCAGCAGCATACAAGCAGTTGGTGGAGGTTTCAAAATCACCAGCCCTTGTTCTTGTGTGTGACTTTAACCTGCCGGATGTCTACTGGGAACTTGACATGCAGCAAAGAGGCAGTCTAGGAGATTCCCAGAGTGTGTGGAGGATAATTTCCTGTTGCAGTTGATAAATGAACCTACTGGGGCTGGGGTCTCATTAGACCTGATGTTTACAGAGAAGGGCTGGTGGGAGATGTGGCGATCCAAGGCTGTCTGGGGCACAGTGACCATGAAATGATAGAGTTTTCAATACTTGGAGAAGTAAGGAAGGGCATTAACAAAACCTCTACCCTGGACTTCCAGAGGGCAGGCTTTGACCTATTTAGGAGGCTGGTTTGGAAAGTACCTTGGGAAACCACTCTTATAAACAAAGGGATCCAGGAAAGTTGGGCATACTTCAAGAAAGAAATCTTGAAGGTGCAGGAGTAGGCTGTCCCTATGTGCTGAAAAGTGAGCTGTTGAGGACGACCAGCCTGGTTGAACAGGAAGATTTTGCAGGAAATTAGGGAGAAAAAGAGAGTCTATTGTCTTTAGAAAAAAGGACAGGCTACTCATGAAGTGTTTAGAAATGTAGTTAGGTCATATAGAAAGAAAATTAGAGACGCAAAAGCACAATTTGAACTTAATCTGGCCACTTCTGTTAAGAACAACAAAGAGTGTTTTTATAAATACATCAAGAGCAAAAGGAGGGGCAAGGAAAACCTCCATTCTTTGTTGGACATGGAGGGGAACATAGTTACCAAAGATGGGGATAAGGCTAAGGTACTGAACACCTTCTTTGCCTCAGTTTTAATGAGACAGGTTGTCCTCAGGAACACTGACTTCCTGGGCTGGTAGACAGCAACAGGGAGCCAAATATTCCCCCTGTTATCCAGGAGGAAGAAGTTAGTGACCTTCTGAGCCACTTGGATCCTCATGAGTCTATAGGACTAGATAGGATCCATCCTATGATGATGAGGGAACTGGCAGAAGAGCTTGCCAAGCTGCTCTCCATCATTTATCACCAGTCCTGGTTCACTGGGGAGGTCTCAGATGATTAGAAGTTGGAGAATGTGACACCCATCCAAAAGAAGATCTGGAAGGAAGACCCGGAAAACTACAGGCCTGTCAGCCTGACCTCAGTGACTGGCAAGGTTATGGAGCAGATCATCCTAAGTGCAATCACATAGCACCTACAGGATGGACAAGGGGTCAGACCCAGCCAACATTAGGAAGAGCAGGTCCTGCCTGACCAATCTGATCTCCTTTTATAACCAGGTGACCCACCTGGTGGATGAGGGGAAGGCTGTGGATGTAGTCTGACTGGACTTCAGCAAGGCTTTTGACACCCTCTCCCACAGCATACTCCTGGAAAAGCTGGCAGCCCACGGCTTGGACAGGGGCACTCTGTGCTGGGTTAGGAACTGGCTGGAGGGTCAGACCCAGAGAGTGGTGGGGAATGGTGCTGCATCCAGTTGGCAGCTGGTCACTAGTGGTGTCCCCCAGGGATCAGTGTTGGGGGACTGATATCCCCCAGGGATCAGTCCTTCTTAATATCTTTATTGGTGTTTTGGATGAGGGAATTGAGTCCACTATTAGCAAATTTGCAGATGACACTAAGTTGGGGGGGGAGTATCAGTCTACTGGAGGGTGGAAAGACCTGCTGGATATGTGGGCTGAATCCAATGGTATGATGTTTAACACAACCAAGTGCTGAGTCCTGCAATTTGGCCACAACAACTCCATGCAGCGCTACAGGTTGGGCACAGATTGGTTGAAGAGTGATCAAGCAGAGAGGGACCTGGGTATTCTAATCAACAGGAAGCTGAACATGAGCCAGCAGTGTGCCCAGGGGGCCAAGAAGGCCAATGGCATCCTGGCCTGGATCGGGAGTAGTGTGTCAGCACGAGTTAGGCCACACCTTGAGTAGTGTGTCCAGTTCTGGGCCCCTCAGTTGGGGAAGGACACTGAGGTGCTGGAGAGCGTTCAAAGAACGACAATGAGGCTGGTAAAGGGACTGGAGCACAGGCCCTATGAGGAGAGGCTGAGGGAGCTGGGGTTGTTTAGCCTGGAGAAGAGGAGGCTCAGGGGAGACCTCATCAATCTCTACAACTCCCTGAAAGGAGGTTGTAGCCAGGTGGACATCGGTCTCTTCTCCCAGGCAACCAACAGTAGGACAAGAGGGCACAGTTTTAATCTGTGTCAGGGGAGGTTTTGGTTAGACATTAGAAAGAAATTCTTTACAGAGAGAGTGATCAGACATTGGAACGGGTTGACCAGGGAGGTGGTGGAGTCACCATCCTAAATACCATCTTAAATACCTGGAGGTATTTAGGAAGAGAGTGGATGTGACACTTGGTGTCATGGTCTAGTTGACAGGCTGTAGGGTTATGGGTTGAACTTGATGATCTGAGAGGCCTTTTCCAACCTAGTTCATTCTGTGATTCTATGAACTTCTACTTAGGAATATTTTCTCATTTTTTCATGTTATCAGTTACTCTTTGAATTTAGTAGAAATATGTTGATTTCTCAATGAAAAGGTAGACTAAGTTTTTAGATCTTTTTTATCTTTTGTTTGCATTAAATTCAGCTGTTAATTTTTTATCAATATTTTCACACTTATGGTTACTCAACTCATCTTAATGCCACAGTAACACCCTGTTGCGTAATTTTCAGAAAAAATAATAGAAAAAACAAAATCTAAAAATTTTCTTACTGAAGAAAACAAGGTTCAGCTCACTTATGATGATATAATTCAAAAGGATAGCAGAGTCCCCATCATGGTATTCCTTTATAGTTTTTCTTTTGTGATTCCTCAAGTGCTTTTCCGTTATCTTTCAGAATGTTTTTTGGATGTCAAAGTTATAGCAAAGCAACACTGTACAAAAATGGTGAGTGATCTATAGATAACTAATGAAATATATTACAGATAAAAATATACTGCATTTATGTATCAGTGTTCTTTATGTATCAGTTTAAGAAGGATGGGCCTGAGCCATTCTGTTATTAAGTTCTCCAAAGCACTCAACAAAGTCCATTTAATGTGTTCTTTGAATCTTTATCATGTACAAAGTATATGTACTACTGACACTTTTTGATACCTTTTATTAATGTCGTGCAATGATCGGTACTAGAGTGGAATCTGCAGCATGAAGCGTGGTAATTTATTTAAAACAGCATTTTAGAAATTTTAACAGAACTTCAAATATATTTGATGATCATTAAAATATAGGTGAAAATCATCCCAGTCATAAGTAATTAACAACTATACTACTATATAAATTGTCATCATTGCCTTGACCTTTATTTAGCACAAAATAGCACTAATTCAAAGCTTGAAATTGTTTTATATGCACTGTTTTTTTCACTTATTTTTCCTTTAGCTACAATTCGTTTAAAAAAGTTCAGAAACACAGACCATTTAAAAGATGTTCCTTATCTTTCTTTCTTTTTAAATTACAAAGTAGCAATATATGTGATTCAAATATATTATAGCAATACTGGACATTATTTTCTCTTGTAAGTATAGATGACAATTGTTGGGGTTTTTTAGGGGTTTTTTTATGTTAATAATTTCCCTATTGATGATTAAAAGACACTTTCAAAGATCTGTTGCTTATTAGCATTTCCATAGATTCCATGAATTCATTTCCATAATTGTAAAATTAGTTGCTATATCTAAGAAAAAAGTAATATATTTGTCTTGTGTCTGGATCTCTAATTCAGTGGCCTCCGATGAATCATTGCAACACTTACATTGAATGTCTTCAGACAGGCACATTTTTGGACAACTTTCCGTAGCCTAATCCATATTGCCAGCTGCATGGTTTCTTCCTCTCTCAAGAAATATTATTTCTTGGTCAGTCTCCTGGGAATATATACTGCTTCTACTCTCAGAGATTTTCAAGACCCAAACAGATGAAGCCCCAGCAACCTGGTCTAACTTTATAGCTGACCCTGCTTCAAGTAAAGGTTGGACTAGAGACTTCCATATATCACTTCCAACCCAAAGTACTCAATGTTCCAATGAATAAGTGAGTGGTCTTGGAAATTGTTATCTAGTTCTTTTATCACTAACTTGTCTTTAGAGAGCATTAAAGAGATTATAGCATTCTTTACCGAAGTCTTGATTCATGAAATATTTCTTATACTTTTTGCAATTTATGTTAAATGACCACTGGAAGCAAACTTGTCTCCTACGTATTATTTTCCTTATCACATCAGGTCCTATATATTGTGCATAACCCACTTTCTTAAATGGTATTATTCAGTTTTTTAAAATGGGTTTATACTTTTTTTCATATTTATTACTCAGAACTACAATACTTTCAGGGACTAAACATGATCAAGCAAGTTTCATGGGTCTTTTCATTTTGTCCTCCCTGTGTCAATATTTACTATAATTCTTTCATAATTTTATAGATTGAAATTTAACATCCACAAAAATTCTGCTGATTATAGCAATAGTAGATTATTAGTACCATTGAATTCATGTTCATTCAGCTCAACATTTCTTACATATATATCTGTTAAATATTAAGTCAAGACCTGCTCCAAATTTACTCTTGAATATGTTATAGAAGTTAGGGATCAGTTTCACTTTTACTAATTTGTTACTTCCCTTAATTCTTTTCACTTAGCTCAGGACAATAATTGACATTGTGAAACTGCAGCTATAAAGACAAACAAGATCATCAAATTGCACATTAACACACTCAGATGAAGGGTCTTGTCACTGTGTTCGAAGTCACCAGCTCCTAATCAGTTGTAAACTGTGATGGTTGTATAGGAAGCTGGCGAGGACCACAGAGCCTGGGTACAAATAGAAGCCAGGAAATGGGCTGCGATGATGAAAGATACCTTCTTCTTCCCATGTTACTATAGGAAGGAGCAACATGACTCCGCAGTTTCCTTTACACTGGCATATCACAAAGTGATGTGATAATATTTGATAAAGGTGAATAATACATATTCAGGATGAAAGCATAGTTCTAACCAGGAAAAGAATAAATTATGTTTTGTACTCAGTTAATTTGTGGTCAGTTAGTACTGACAGTAGAACCAATGATATTAGATTGCTTTTTTGTAAATTTTTTTTGGCCATTTAGGTAGATAACTGAGTTTAAATTACTGCATGAATTTTACTTAGTCTTTTTCCTTTTCTCATTCCTTTCTTTTTCCAGTTTGTTCTTTCTAATTAAACTTCATATACTTGCTGTAAAAGCCAGAAAGAATAAACTGCAAGCATATTCATAGGTTTCCCACAGGAAAAAAGAAAAAGAAGAAAAAAAAGTAGCTTTATCTGTCACATCAGAAGCTTTAAAAAGCCTAGACATTTTATAATTCCCATGCACTCTTAATCTACTTTGTGCATATTACACACTTAGATTTTTCTAAATTTATTGTAATTAGACCTATGTATTACAAAGGGACTACTCATATTGCTCCTACCTAATCTCTAATTTATATGCAGAAGAGTAAAGCTAAAGAGTTTAAGATTTTCACATTTAATGTTCTTTTTACCTAATCAAGTTATACAGCTTAGTAGCTTCCTTCCCTGTGGTTCACAGTGCCTCTCTTTTTTTTTTTTTTTTTTAATAAATCAACATATTCCTAGGAAGGCATTAATGCTACTTCTGTAACCTTTCTCTATTCACTGAGTGTTCTCTGGGGATACAGTAAGTCATCACTCAGAAATAAATGTTGCATGAGTAACCCCTTATAAATAATCAGTTTATAGTTGAAGAACTAGTGAATCCAGATTATGTTTAAATGAAATTGCACTCACTTTGTGTTGTCCTCCATTCTTCTCTCAAAACAGTATTAAAATTTTGACTACAAAGGCTGTGGGAGATGTGTGTAAGTAAAACTGGATTAACTTTGTGAACTCCTTCACAGAATCAAGGCTTTGTCACCAGAATTGGTTCTGATGGTCCAAGAGGCTAATTTAAACACAGCATATCCCACTGAATCATTTTGACAAAATATCCCCCATCAGCAACTCACGTGATCATTTAGTAAAAAGCATAATTTCCTACTGACTGGTTATAATAATTACTGACATGAATTCTCAAAATAAAAGTGCTGCTTATCTACTTTCTTTACCTTAAAATATTACACTCAGAAACATATAGTACAATGTCTGTAAAGATAGCTTTAAGTTTGAAAACAAATAAATAAGCCCAAGTTATCATTAGTTAATTAATTTTGGGTTATTAAAAAAAAAAATGCTTTTATTTCTTATTTGGCTTCAGATGTTTGGTGCTTCCTCATCAGATTGAACTATTTTTCCTTTTTTTTCTTCTGAAAACACTAACAAAAATCATACCATGTTTAGACATGTTTTTCTTCTCAACTGAGTGGCAAATATTCTATATACAAGATAACTGAATTCCTGATTTTTTTTTTTTCAGAAAGAAAGAATTTTACAAAGACCATTATCAAGTTGTCATCTGTCATCTTTCCTATATGTATAATTTGACATCCTCTCTTCAGTGTTAGATTTAGGCTTCGTTCTTTGTTTGTTCACTGCTTATATTTATGGTCTTGAGAAAGATACATAGGATATTTATGGAACATTAACTTTATGGAAAATGGTTCAAGGCAGTAGCATTTGGAGGATTAAGTAAGAACAGAGGAAAGAATGAAAGCTTGCCTGTCAGAAAGCATATGAAGAAACAGGAAACAAAATCATGAGTTTAGTTGATAGTGTCTTATGAAACACATTCTGAATTATCATTCAAACTACATAACAGTTGAATAAAGGAAGGAGCAAGAGAGATAAAGCATTATGAACTGACTGCAATGAAATCAGGAGTGTTGTTGAGTCTGGGGAGAACAGAGGGGTAGGGGGAATGTGTTTTTAGATTTGTTCTTACTTTTTGTTACGTTTCTCTATTTGATCAGTAGTGAACTTAATTAGCTTCCCCAAATCAAGTCAGTTTTGCCCATGACCATAATCAGAGAGTGATATCCTTCTCTTTATCTCAATCCATGAGCTTTTTGTCATATTTTTTCCCCTGTCCTCTTGAGGAGGGGGAGTGATTGAGCATCTTAGTGGGCACGTGGTGGTCAGCCAGGGCCAAATGACCACACTTATAGATGAAACAAACTTAAGATGAATAGTTGATACACCAGATAGGTGTGATGCTATTCAGAGGGACTTCAAAAAAACAGAGAAATGTGTAGACAGGAATATCACATAATTCACTACAGAACAAGTAGAAGATTTGCATCTTGGCAGAAATAATCCCATGCACTAATTCATGCTGGGAAGCATACCAACTAAAAAGCAATTTTGTATTGAAGGATGTGGAATTCCTGATGGACTGCAAGTTGACCAGGATCTAGTAACATGCCCTTGCTGACACAAATATCAACAGCCTCCTGGGCTGCCTTAAGAGGAATGTTGCCAGCAGGGAGATGATCCTTTCTTTCTTTTCTTTCCTGGGGAGACCACATCTGGAGTATTGGGTCCAAATTTGTCTTCCTCAGTACAAGAGAGACATGGACACACTGGGCCATGACCATGTCCAGCACAGATCGTGGCTGGTTTATGGGAAAACGGCTAGTGGTCTGGAGCATCTTTCATATGAGTACATGCTGAGTGAGGAGGAGCTTCTCAGCTTGGAGAAGAGAAGGCTCAGTAGGATCTTATTCATGTGGTTTAATAATTGATAGGAGCAAGATGCAATGGGACCAAGTTAAAACACATGAATTTTCGCCTGAACTCAAGGAAACACTTTTTTGAGTGTGAGGGGGGTTGAACACTGGAACAAGTTGCGCAGTTTCCACCTGGCAGGATACTGAAAATGTGACTAGAAATTGCCACAAGTAACCAACTCAAGTTAACATTGGTTGAGCAGGGGTTTTGGACTAGTATCTTGGTTTCACTCTAGACAGAAGCCAAGTCCCACACAACCACTCGCTCACTCTCCCACCATTCAGACTGGGGAGAGAATAGTTAGGGTAAAAGCTGGAGAACTCATGAGTTGAGATAAAGACAGTTTAATAAAGAAAGCAAAAGCTACACACACAAGCAAAGAAAAACAAAGAATTAATTCACTGCTTCCTATGAGCAGGCAGGTGTTCAGCCATCTCCAGGAGAACTGGGCCCATCACACGTAACGGTGACTTGGAAAGACAAATGCCATCACTCCAAACATCCCCCACATTCTTTCTTCTTCCCAACTTTATATACTGAGCATGATATCATATGGTATGGAATATCCTTTTGATCAATTTGGGTCACCTGTCTTGGCTGCGTCTCCTCCCAGCCTACCGTGCACCTCCAACTTCCTTGTCCGCTTGGCAGTACGAAAATCAAAAAAGACCTTGGCTCTGTGTAAGCCCTGCTCAGCAATAACAAAAACATCTCTATATTATCAACCCTGCGTTCAGCACAAACCCAAAATATCGACTCATACTAGCCATTATGAAGAAGATTAATTCTACTCCAGCCAAAATCAGCCCAACTAGGCAACCTCAAGAGTTGCTTTCCATTCTCAACTGTTCTGTGATTCTGTGATTTTTTGCTCTGGGCATGTAAATTTTTGGTGTTTTCAGATATGCTCCGAGATTTCCTGTAAAGTGAAAGAGAAATTGACAATCCTTCATTGACTTTCAGAGTGCATTCTTGACTTCTCTCTCTCTCTCTTTATTAACTCTTTAGGGAACTCAGGCAACATCAGAGAACAAGTAGTCCACTTACATGATGAAAGGTAAGGAACTAAACACCCTATAGAGGGAGAAGATCTCTTTCCTAGACTACAATGCAAAGTTATTCTAAAGAGTCTTTGGAGTCGAGGCTAAAGTTCCATGACATCTTCCTCTTTTGACATCTTTATAGGTGGATCTTCAGAAAACCAGACTCAAAAAGAGAGGGTCAGGAAGTACTCTTGGTTGGGCTACACCATCACCTAGTATTTACTATGAACTTTTGGGTTATAGGGATAATGTCTTGAGACTGAAGCACTGTAGGGTAAAATATTACACAGAAGATTCATTTGAGTTCTTTCTCATGCATGGTGCTGTGTATGTTCTCTCTGTCTGTCTGTAGAGAAGTAAGTTCCCTGCTGCAAGGGGACATGCCTAGGGGCCCCTACTGGGAGTCAAGTAGGCCATAAAACACAGGGGAGAATGCAGCCTTGAAAAGTTATGTGCATGCAAAAGCTGTTGTTATAAAAGCACAAAAATGGATTTCCACCTGCTGCATGATCATTCAGTGATGTATTGCAGTGTATTAGGGTCTCTGACTTCAAAAATAAACCTTTCCTTTAAACCTTAACCACCTGGGGTTACTGTACCTGGTGCCTGGGGTTACTGTGTGCATATCAGTTCTCACAGACGAACATAGACCAGATGAGTTACACTTCTTGAGTGACAATTTTGATATCTTATCTGAAACCACCACTGCTGAGATCTCTATGCTTTACTATCATTCCACTCAAAAACACAGGCTTACCCAAAATATTAACGTTCTCCAAAAGTATGCATCGTATAAATTTTAAGAATTGAATTCAAGGGTAGATGATGCAGATACTGCAGACTAAAGGAGGTTCATTAGCAGTTTAGAAGGTCAACATTTAATCTAAAATTGAGATGTGGTTTTACCTAACTGTTTAAACAAAACAGTATCTCTGTGACTGGGAGTATTTTGGGAACATAGAACAAATTATCTAATTACTTTTTTATGTGAAGTAGTTTATAATATTAAAATCCACACCTATGTGCAAAAGCTTCTGTGAAGTATCTTTATAAACACTTTTCAAAGATTACTGTTTAAACAAATCTCATGGGATGTTTTTGATATCGAAGATGCAGTCAATGATGTAACTCACAATGCACATATGCCTAATTTGGGCAGATTCTCTTAATGCACTCGGTATACCAGTTATATTTTTACATCCCCCAGGTTAGTGTGTATTCGAAATACATTAGAACACATCAAAACTAGACAACTATGCCTCTACAGCTAAAATGCAGAAAACAGTGGGCTTTTTTAAAGTCATAACATCTACATCCCTCTCTACTATACCTAGGTTCTTGGTCCACAGACATGAATTTAGAAAATAAAACTGATAAAATAAAAAGATACTTCATACTTACAGTTAAGCCCCACATCTTTTCCCTTGTCGTTGTGAGAGCCCTCTTCACAGTTTGCTTCATTCTGCCCCAAAAACATATCACATTTTTGGTATTGACCTGGTTACAGTGTAAAGAAATGTATCTGTGATGTAAAATCTGTGAGCTGGAAATCAGATTGTTTTAAAAATTGTGCAAGATGACTGACAATAATCTTTGAACATGAAAAGTAAAATATGTATCTCAAATCAGACTTACAAAAGGACACTTTTTTTTAAAAAAAAATTGTATTCCAAAATTGTTTCCTATAATTTAACAAATATTTTACAAGAGCTATGTTTTTATTTTCATTTATTTATTTTTTGGCATTGTTTTAAGGCATTATTTCACAGTAGTAATTTCTATTATCCCTAAAATAAATATTTGATATCAATATTGATATTAATGTGAATAGCTAGAAGTTAGAGACATAAAACATATATTGCTTTGGTTGGAGTGGAATGTGTACAGCAAGCATAAATCTTACTATGATTAGTTTATATGATAGAAAGTGTAGCTCCAAGCTGAAATAGAGGCTTTAGAATTGGGATTTTAGTAGCCAAAATTAGCTTTATTATATCTATTCTCTAAAAGAAGTCAAAGGCCAGTCCCTAATGGCTCAATTCATTTACGCCTAACCCCTTCCTCTTCTAGGGTTATTTGAAATGCCATAGAGTATCTGAAACAACTATGAGACTGAATCAAAGCCCAGGCTACATTTTCACCATGAAACAAAGGCTATACAGTTAGGATTTAATAAACCTGATATATAGTTCATTGACCTTATCTGGACACCAGGTGCCCACCAAGCTGCTCTATCGCTTCTCTTCCCAGCCAAATAGAGGAGAGAGAATAAGACGGAAAATTACTCATAGGTTGAGATAAAGTAGTTTACTAAAGCAGAAGTGAAAATTTGCGCATGCACAAGTGAAGAGGAAAATAACACTTTCTGGGAAACAGGGCTTCAGCACACGTAATGGTTGCTAAGAAAGTATACGTTGTAAATAATGAATACACCCCTTCCTTCTCCTTCCCTTAGCTTTTATATCTGAGCTGATGCCATATGATATGGAATTACCCTTTGGCTAGTTTGGATCAGCTGTCCTGGTTGCGTCCCTTCCCAGGGTGTTGTCCTTGACTGGGGAGGATGGTTGAGAGACAATGCTGGTGCTGTGCCAGCGCTGCTCAGTAGTAGCTAAAACACTAGTTTGTACTTTCTAACTACCAGTGCAAAGCACAGCACTGAGGGCTGCCATGGGGAAATGAACTTGATCTCAGCCAGACTCAACACACCTGCATAAAATTAAGTCTTCAATGTCTGTGTAGGATACGCTACATTTTCTCTATTACTCCTCCATATGGTCTTCCATAGGTCCTGAGCATAATTTCTAGCTTCATATGGATTTTTCAGATACCCTATAGCATTCGAGATGCACTGGTGGTGGTGTTTAACCCCATTTGGCAACTAAGCCCCGCACAGGCACTAACTACCTCCTTCTCAGGGGAATGCGGGAGAGAATCAAAAAGGTAAAAGTGAATGGAGTCACATCAGCCTGCTGACCTGTCACTAGTGGGGTTCCACAGGGCTCCATCTTGTGCCCTGTGCTCTTCAACACCTACATAAATTACTTGGATACAGGACTGGAGGGGATACTAAACAAGTTTTCAGGTGACACAAAACTGGGAGGGGTTGTCAACTCCCTCAGTGGCAGGGAGGCCCTGTAGAGGTACCTCAACAAGTTAGAGGACTAGGCAATTACCAACCATATGAAGTTCAACAAGGGAAAGTGTTGGATTCTGCATCAGTGATGGGGCAACCCTGGGTGTATGTACAGACTGGGGAATGAGATACTGGAAAGGAGGGCCATGGAAAGGAAGTGGCCAAAGGAGGGCAATGAAGATGGTAAAGGACCTTGAGAGGAAGCCGTATGAGGAGTGGCTGAGGTCACTTGGTCTAGTCAGCCTGGAGAAGAGGAGACTGAGGGGGGACTTCAATGCAGCTTACAACTTCCTCGTGAGGGAAAGAGGAGGGGCAGGCACTGATCTCTTTTCTGTGGTGGCCAGTGACAGGACCCAAGGGAATGGCCTGAAGTTGTGTCAGGACAGGTTTAGTCTGGATATTAGAAAACAGTTCTTCACCCAGAGGGTGGTTGGGTGCTGAAAAAAGATCCCGGGGGAAGTGGTCACAGCATCAATCCTGACAGAATTCAAGAAACCCTTGGACAATAGTCTCGGGCGCATGTTGTGCCTCTTGGGGATGGTCTTGCGTAGAGTCAGGAGTTGGACTTGATGATCTTTGTGGGCCCCTTACAACTTGGCATATTCTGTGATTCTGTGATTACTTCCAAGGACAGACATAAAACAACCTCCCTGGGTAACTTGTTTCAGTCTTTGTTGATCTTCATGGTAATTTGTATTTCCTTATATTTAATTAGAATTTATTGTTATTTTATGCATCTTGACCTATTGCCATCCTGTCATCACTGCACACATAGTACTTCGTATTTAAAATTTTTATCATTTTTATTGTAAAGTAGCGGTGAGTACACAGCAACATGGAATTAATGTCATATGGTTATCACTGACAGCTCTGGTTCTAGATGTCACAGATCTCTGCTTTGGCTACATTTGGTGTGACCAAAGTGTGCGTCACTGAAAAACCATTCTATAATTGTCTCAACTATTAGGTCTCTGATGGTCTCTGATAGTGTGCACTTGTCTGCTACATTTGGTTATGTCGCTGTTAACATGTCATGTAATATTTAGGAAAATCAGCTTTGCACAGTTATTGTCACTGACATTTTAGGTCTTTCTACCTCTCCACTGGTTCTTGTCACATTATCATCAAGCCATCAACTGCATGAATGCAGTCCATTTCTGCTCTTCTTCACTGACTCACCACAACCTGTATCCCTTTTTCCTTTAACGTCTGAAGTGCACATAGGGTATGTTGCTCTTTTTATTATGCTTTGCCTGGTCAGAGAATAAAAGGACCTTAGGCTTTAACAGGATTACTTTGTAGTATTTTTATGTCAGTACTGCCTCATGCCTCCCTTGCTGGCTGGACATCATCTCCATATGTTCAACTGTTGTTTGTAGATTTCATTACTGTTTTTATACCAGTATGAAACACTTTTTATTTTTATTTTTTTTCTTTAGGTTAGGATATTCTTCAGGATAATTTTATGCAATGTATTAAATAGAGAGAGCACAGATTTTGGGACTGGTCACCCAAACATTAAATTCATGCCAGTGAACAATTCCTCTATTAAACTGTTTCTTTCTCTTCTGCTTTGTACACAACTATTGCATTTTACTGTTGTGCATACCATTGCCACTATACAAAAATACTTCTTTTGTCATTTTGTAGCTTCCTAATTTGTTCACCAGAAGCAGCAGAATTAGTTACTTTGAATAATATTGGGGTTGTCTTACCTAGTGCTTGTTACTGTTGATCAACAATTGATACAACACATATAGATAGAATTGGTAAATTTGAAATTAAGCATCAAAGGAAGACATACTTCTGAACTATTCAAGCCTTACATATAATTTCTGTCTCTTATTTGAAATAAAATTTTGGTAGGCTTCTTCTTTATGTATTGACAGTGAAAATATCTGCAATTTTTTAGTCATATAATAAATTCTGAGTTTGCCAGAAATTATCAGGTAATCAGCTATTTCAGAAATGTCCCATGTTCCTGAACCCTTAATTTCATCATCTTGGAGTTATATTAGACAAAAAAAAAAATCCCATAATTTTTCAAAGCTATAGTATAGTAAATAGCCTCATTGAGAAAGTTATAGAAGGAATGTAAAGTATCTAAGGAGATCAATATGTAGAAACTATGAGGATTTACAAGCACACAGGAGGACTTCATGAACATGAATTCTTTCACATACTAAAAAAATATTACTTTAATATTTACCGTTAAGAAAAGGAACACTGCATGGAGAGATGAAACAGAAAAATAAGATGTGTCAAGTTATATTTTTTTTGTCAAAAGGCATGTTAGACAATGACACCTGGGTGTAAGCACTGTCAGTTCACATCAGCCTGATGCTGGATGGCTTGAAAAAGTGTTGAACTGCTGAAGGCAGAGCTGTATCTGCAGACTCTATTCATGCATCTGTCAGAAGTAAGAAAAAAATACTTCTTCAAACAAAACAAACAAAACAACTCTTGGTAAAAGGGAATTAAGCAAATGGTTGATCTCACAAGAAAGACCTGCAAAATTTCCTTTTTTTTTTTTTTTTAACTGTACAATCCAGCTGTTATGACACCACAGTGGTTTTGAAGCTCTTTCAGCCATTCTTCCACTGACCATTTAACTCCTGATCTCAGCTGATACGCATTTTCTTTATTGTGTTTGTGAGCACATGTAGCATGTTTCTGTGGCTGGGTTTTGGTAGCAGGGGGGCTACAGAGGTGGCTTCTGTTAGAAGCTGCTAGAAACTTGCTCTGTCCCGTGGAACCAATGCCAGCCGGCTCCAGGATGGGCTTCCTGCCGCTGTCCAAGGCCGACCCAATTAGAAGTAATAGTAATGCCTCTGTGACAACATATTTAAGACCAGAAGATTTTTGCGCAGAAGAAATTCCAGACAGGAATTCCAGTGGAGTGAGAAAATGGGAATAACAATGTAGACACCAAGGTCAGTGCAGAAGGAGGGGCAGGAGGTGCTCCAGGCACCGGAGCTGTGGCCCCTGAGGCCTGTGGTGAAGACCATGGTAAATCAGGCTGTCCCCCTGCAGTCCATGGAGGACCATCGGGGTGCAGAGACCCACACACAGTCCATGGAGGAGCCCATGCTGGAGCAGGTGGATGCATGAAAGAAGTTGTGACATCGTGGGAGGCTCAGGACAGAGGGGAGTCCTGCCAGAGACCTGCGGCCTGTGGAGAGGGAAGCCCACACTGGAGCAGCTTTTTCCTGGGCAGGACTTCTGGCCCCTGTGGGGGACCCAGGTCAGTACTACTCATTCCTGAAGGACTGCACTCCACGGAGGAGTGACCCATGGGACAGCAGTTTGGGAAGAACTACTGCCTAAGAGACGGACTCACTCTGGAGAGGTCCATGAAGGACTGTCTCCAATGAGAGGGACTCCACGGGATCAGGGGAAGGACTCCTCTCTGAGCAACAGCAGAAACAACAACTGACCGCAATCCCCATTCCCTGTCCCCCTGTACCATTGCAGGGGGAGGAGGAAAAACATGGAAGGAGGGGTAGGGGAAGGTGTTTTTAAGATTGTTTTATTTCTCACTCTCTGGCTCTTATCCTGTTAGTAATAAATATAAGTGCTATCCCCACTTTGAGTCTTGTTTTGCCCTTGGCAATCAGTCACTGACCTCTCCCAGCTCTTATCTCTACTCATGAATTCTTAGCTGTTTTTTTTCTGTATCCTCTGTCCAGTTGCAGAGGGGAGAGTAAGAAAGTGGCTTTAGTGGGTATCTGGTATGTGGCCAAGGTCAACTCACTACAGCACAGAACATATATGGAGTAAAAACCTCAACATTCTAAACTGACAGTGTAATCAGTGGATGCCTGGTCAATACAGTTAGAAAGGTCTGGAGGGCTATTCAGCTCACTGCTAATTCATTTATTGACAGTTATATTTAAAAGTGATGAATTCAGCATATTCGATGATCCTATGATACTCTAAATTTTATTATTTGGAGCTGTGTTTCAACCATGCTATCATCACATCACAGCTTCTCTTCCCTATCATTGACCAATTAAACCAAAGGCAGTAATGGTATTATTTGAAGTGCAATGAAGTCATTACATCTATCCCATCATATTGTTGCATTGCTTCTCAGGGTTGCTGATGTCTGTCTATTGAAATTTATTTTTATTAATTTTTTTTTACACACTTGGAATCCCAAATGTCCAAGAAGTATCTTAAAATTCCTCTCAATTTTGAGTTCAGTTTAGGAGGTTTCCTGGTTGAGAGAAGAAAAAATTTGCACAAAATCACACCCTGTTCATTCAACTAAGAATTTCTTTCTGCATTTACAGGATAAGTAGTGACAAATCTACTGTGCAGGTATAATCTAAAAAGAAGAGAGGTGTGACTATATTTAAAAAAAATTCAGTATCATATTTTGGTGACCTAACAGCGCCCAATGAATTTTTGGGCCTTATGTTCCTTGTACTTGCCTACCTCTAACCCACTGACACTTACATATTATCAATTATATAACTCTGACTTTTTATCATTGTAAATTGGGACTGTAATTTGCTGCCTTTCTAAACTGTTTTTTTTCCTAAGATATTTTTCTGTAATTCAGAAAGACTTTTTCTTACTCCAAAGTTATTTTATTCTCTTACATCTCCTTTTTAGTCCTCATATATTTACTCTATAATAATTTCACATTCTTTCAAATCCTATCTTCACAGATAACTTCCTCTGAAACCCAAATAGTTTATTATTATATTTATGTATTATATTTATAGAAATTGTGGAGTCTCCACCCTGGCTGATATTCAAAATCTGGTTGGACATGTTTGGGGTAACATGCTTTAGCTGACTCTGAGCAGGGGTTTTTGACTAAATAATCCCAAGAAGTACCTTTCAACATCAGTCATCTTGTGGTTTTGTGAAATACAATCTCAGGTTTACTGAAATGGAAATAAATGTGTTAAATAAATAACATTATTTAATTCTGTGTAAAAAAACCCCACCACCAAATCTTTCTTTTACTTTCTAAAGTTTGTCAAATTTTTATCATCTCCTTTATTTCTAATGTGTTCCACACCAGTTTTCACAAAGTCTCTTTACCCTGTGTCCTGGGTACACAGATAAGAGGCGGAGTTTTAACACTGTTTATTCCACATCATCCACTTCACAGCGGGGGTGTGGTTTTCAGCAGGTAAAACTGAGTGCCAGAACCCCAAAGTTTGCCATTTTGGTTTGCCAGACTCAGTGGAGGGATAATTCCCCATGAAATCCAGCAGATTCAGTGCCTCTGCCACTTGCCGTTCCTCCCTCCTACTTTCCACTGGAACCACAGCCGCAGAGGAGCCCAGCCAGCAAGTGGCAACTGTTGTTGAAACCGTGAAACGCAGTAACTGCTGACAAAGCCACGGCAAGATGCAACTGCTGATACTGCTGCTGCTAATGCTACTACTTCGGCTACCACTGCAGCCACTGAAGCATTACTGCAAGCTGCGGCACCCACCAGGACCACTACCAGGACAACCACTGCCATGGAGGGGAGGGAGCCCCCTGAACCGGGGCCACCACTGTGACTGCCAGAGCTAGTATTTTCAGCAGCATAAGTCCATGTTTGGACTAACGAGCTTGCCAAGTACTCCATAGGGAGCCACATGTTCAGCGTGGTTGAGAGGCCAGGCACCATATTGCCTTTGTATGGAAAAACCCCCATGCTGGGTGCTCTCCTTTTGAAGGATTTTTGTTTGTCTGTTTTTGTTTGTTTGGTGGTGAATACCTTTTCTGTAGGTAAACCATTCTCTCTTTTGTACAATCCTTTATTATTATTGTTGTGTTTATTATGATTTCTTCAGTATTGTGACTCCAATTTATAATCTCTCAGTATTTTTTTCCTCTACTATTGAAAGGGGGCAGATTAAGGGGGGGTAATTCCCCCCCTGGGTTTTTAAACTAGCACACCATGCCACCACAAGAAAAATCTAACCTTCCCTCTCTGACCACGTTCTTAATAATAAGGACATAAATACTCCTGTTTCATCAAGGACATTTGCACTCTGTACAAAATTTCTTAATTTCTATAATTTGTGCATAATGCAATCTTATTTTCTCTCCTTTCCCTTTGGTTTGCGTTTCCAACCTCATAACTTCATATTAACCAGTAAATACTAAAGCTCAGAGAAAAGATACATGATATAATAACTTTATTTTCAAAGTTATACTAAAATTAGTTACCAAATTGTTAAGGACATTACAGTATCAGAATTTTTAACTATATACTACTTCATAGAATTTAATTTCTTTAAAATATAAAATAATATGGAAACCACTTATTCATATTCTACCTGTATAAATCCATGCATACTGCTGCTATCAAAAATGTTGAGCCCTGGGAAAGCTATTTATTCTAAACTTCTGTGGCTTTAAGTTTTGGTGTGCCATACTTCTATTCTAAATTATTTCTGATACTATGCCTTTGGTCAGTGAACTAGTACAAAAGTTCAAACCAGTTCACTAAGACTAGGAACCACTTAGAAAGCAGGCATAAATGCAATCACAAAGGTTAATACAGGATCAAAACTTTTTTATTGTATCTTCTCACGGTAACAGATTCCTGCAGATTTTCTTATTATCTGCCTAGACTAAACTATGGTAAGCATCCCTTTTCTCCCTTAGTGAGAGTTAATAACCTACTGTGTATGTGGATAGGTACATGGAACCTGCTGTCCATGAGGTTTGTTAGCAAGGAGTCACAGGAAGATATTTAGTTTCTCTAAGAAAAGGAATGAGTAAAATAAAGAGGAAAATAGCAGACAATTGCAGTAACATCACATACAGACAACTTCAGGCTGTTATCATTGAATTAGAATTTGCATGCAGAGCCATCCTGTAGCAATACAACTATATGCCATGTTAACATCATTCTTTGGTCATAACTAATGAACAGTACCCAAGAAAACTATTACAATGAGAGGAAAGAGAATCATCCTCCCTCAGATGGGGTGGAGAAAGGTTAATCACCAAGTCCACCTTCTACTCTCTAGTGACAAAGGCTGAGGCACCTCTTAGAAAGCCTATTGTAGACCGAGTCAAAGCCTAATAGGTTGTACCAAGGTATAAAAGCAGATATTCAGGGAATTTTTTTTTTCTTGTAAATATCAACATTAACATGCTACTGTTAAAATACTGGAAATGTAGAAAGAAATATTTTTAGCACTCACATCTCTCATTCCCATTTAGTCAGAGATAGAAAGTAACTTTATGACAGAACAGAATAAAGTCCACTAAATTTTCCATTGAAATTCTTTATTGATATTTACATATAAATTACTGAATTATCTGCAGAATGTAACAGAAACATACCAGACTTGGATGTAATTAATGCAATCCAAAATCAGGAGCATTCTAGAGTTTCTTTACAGAACTTGAAGTGCATCTACCTTGATACATAAAAGCAAATAAATAAAAACTTATTAGAAATGAAATAATAAGGGAAATTCTAGGATTCTGTCTTCATCATGTCTAGGTTTTGTAAACGAAGATTAGGAAAGGCTCTATCCACATTTATTACAGGCACGCTGGTGGCTAATGAGACCAATACAAGATAGTCATAACCAATTGCAAAAGGCACAGCAGAAAGACTCCTTCTGTAGTTCAACAATAATAATCAGGTAAACAAATATAAGAGAAACCATGACTAATTAGCAGTTCTGCAAAAAGAATCTGAAAATAAATCACACTCCCCGTCACCAGGGAAGACGAGAATTACATGAATATATGTAAGTTTGTAATGCATAAGAAATAATTTTGCTTTATTGTCCTAAGCATAGTCTAACTTTGTCCTCTGCATTTCCCTCCAAATACTGGGACCAAATAGACAGAGCCCTCCCATCAATTTTTAAAAAAAAAAAAAAGAAAAACAACACTCTACTGAAAGCACTGAATGAACTGATATCATTTAACCTTCAAGAGGAAACAGATTATGTGATGACAGCTTTTATCTATAAACAAGGTATAGAACAAAATGAAAATGATATTTTAATTCTATGCTCATAGAATTAAAAATTCTGTTGCAAATCATACTGTATAGATCATTCAACCTTGATGCAAAGAGATAATTAAAAAAAACTTCTGGAGGTATTTTCCAGTCCTACAGTTTCTAAATATTGAAAGTAGGACCTTTAAATGCATGTAATTCTTAAAATTAATTTCTACATGTAGGTGATGTTAGTCAGCTGATCATACACTTCTACTGCTGGACAAATGTACCCTGAACAAGACCTGAAAATGTCTACAATAAACACAGGGATCCTTTGTGTGTGGGAAAATGTGTAGCATTTTATGTTATAATATTGAAGTTTGAAATACATAAGATAAAAAATCTGACACAGCCTTTGAAAAACTAACCCAAATTAAATTTTCGTTAGAAGCTAAATTCAGGATACAAATTCAAAGAAACCTAGGTTTCATCTCCAAATCTATTTTGCTACCTTGGTGCTTAAATTTTTTGATGATGTTTTCCCAGACTCATAGAGTTATGTTACAGAGCATGAAGCTTTTTCTGAAAGCTTTCTAGGTAGTCTGTGCTGACTGATAGCTCTCACTTGTGACCTCTTGGTTTGCAAAGAACAAATATTCCAGTATCTAATAACAGGACTACTGTCATTGATATTTGTACTCTCATTAAGAGTGCATATAATTACATTAAAAGCATTTTGTTGCTGTCTGGTTTTGATCATTAAATCTACTTACCTAAAGAATATTTACTCCAGCAGCCAAATATCTAGGCTTTAAACAAGTTTCAGACTAAGTATTTTGAACAAGCACTTTCCTTAGGCTAAGAAAAGACTTTATCAGAATGTGGATCATCAGGGATGAATCTGCTTTTTAGCTCCCAACTTGAAACAGGGACCCTATGCAGAAAGGAATACAAACTACCAGGTCACTGTAAAAATATGTTAGAGAATAGAAGCTGATTTTGTCTTCTTGAAATTATCACTGTCAATTGGGAGCGGGTTGTTACTGACATATCTGGATACTTCTTTACACTAAATAAAAATTAATAATAAAACAGATCAGTTACAAGAACTCCACATTCTACTCAACTTCGGATGCTGGAATTTTTGATATTCACAAGTGTTTATTTTCCCTTTATAGTCATTGCAAAGAAAAAGATATTCATATTTCACGATTCTTTTCATTTAACCATGGATGCTTCTTTAAAGTTGAGGTGACTTGCACCCTAGACAAACTTCTTTCTATTCAACATAAAGAAATTATGACATGACAAAGAGACATGCAGATAAATACAGTGAAGATGTCTGGAAGTAATAGGATGATTTTTACTATTGCACAAATGAGAGAATATACAGCATCATTTTATCTAACCACTGTTCTGAATTTAAGTGCTTAAATTCACATTACAAGGCTTCTTAGACTACCAAATGCTTTGCTAAATGCCTATGTAAATGTTCAGTTGCTTTTTAAAGTTTGCAAATATAGATCATTACACTGATAAGGTGGTTTCTTTAGAAACTGAAATTTTTTGCATTGCAAAACAAAATGTTGAATTCCTCCCCCATGCCATAAAAAGCATGGTCCATCTGTAGTTTATTATTTTCTTAGTCAAAAATAGATGAAGACCTGAATGGTTAATTTACCAAGCACAACTCATGGTATACCGCTTTTTCAAAGCAATTTTTTTATCAAGGTAAAAAATTGCAATGAGTTGACTATGTACACTATTTTATTTGTTGTAGCACACTTGTAACATGGAAAAGCCACTAAGATCTTGATGTCTGTGGTTGTGTAATCTCTACTTCTAACTAGAAAAATACGAGATTTAAGACTAATAAAATTCCATATGGAATCAGGAATATTTCCTTATTTCTTATGTACTGACCCTTCTGTGCAGTCTTCAATAATCTAATAACAGCCAAAGAAAGGAAACGACAGTATTGTAGTAGTAGTATTGTGCAAGGACTATTGGATCTGTCAGCCAGAGAAAACAAGATAATAGGATGAAATTAAGAACAGTTTCTTGTTGAGACCAGTTTCATCCCCTAACACTAGAATACGTACTGGCTGACACTGGGATGCAGAATTGTTGATGATCTAGACATAGAGAAATAGGCACTTCTTATCAAATTGGTCAAGTAGTCTGTATAAAGAATGTTTGAAGGACTGACTGAGCCTGGTTCAGTCACCCAGATGTAAGGTATTTTCATGGGGTTAATTAATATTGCTGAGATGAACAGATCCAGAGATGGCATGTTTCACAGAGAAGCAAGGAATCAGAGTGTGTGGGGGACATTTCCCAAGTCGATGAATTTCCAGTGCTGAGATAGTACAGGAGATCGCAAGGTGAGGGCAGCCATTCCCCACTCCTACAAAGGCAGTCCCTAGGGTACCTGAGCAACCAGGAGCCTTGCAACGAGGAGCCCTGTGAACAGACTGTCATATATCAGCCATGGTGCGGCATTGATCAACATAACTGGTCTAACTGGTTTACTCTGGCCTCCAATCGGGACGTCTGGAGACACACCATCCACTGCTGATGCCTTTGAGAACGCATGCAGGATCACTCTGGAGGAGAAAAGACAACACAGAAAGATTTGTGCCTTGCAGAATATACCATCTAAATCTTTCTGCTGTGTCTTTTGCAGCCGGACATGCCTATCTTGCATTGGCCTTTTTAGCCACCAGTGCACTTGTAACAAACACGGATAGAGCCCTTCCCAAATCTTCGTTCGCGAAACCCAGTCATGATGATGATGTGGCATAGCAGTTTGTGTGGCAGTTCACACAGGGAATGATGCCTCTCAACAGAGAGGCATTCCACTGACTGAGCTGAGAGACTCGAAGTCCACAAAACCCAGCAACTGGGCACCATTTTGTGACCGTTTGCACAGGTCAAGGGTACTCATCCTACCTGACCCTCAAGGCAGAATGGTGAGCATTCATTTGAGAGCAGAGGCTGCAACTCCAACTGAGCGTTCTGCACCCTCTACCCTGGTGGTGGTCAATGCCTCCATCCAGATGGAGCTGCTGAAGGGAGACACCCATGTGCTGACCTGATGTACCTTCTAGAGAGAATAGCAAGCCTCATCCAGTCCACTGACTATTAGCCACTGCTGTTTTTTGATGTGGGTACTGGTGATACAGCCAGGAGTTTGATCCTGGGAGGGGACTTTTATTTCTCTTTGCTTGTGAACATGCAAGCTTTCTTTTTTGCTTTAGTAAACTCCCTTATTTCAACCTACAAGTTGTTTTCTGGTTTATTCTCTCTCTCCTGTCCAGCTGGAAACAGGAGTGGCTTAGTGGGCACCTGATATTCAGACGAAGTCAACCAGTCAGAATCTTTTTTGAAAAAACAAAAATGCGTATTCTCTTCTTCCCATTAGCAAGGGTTGTCCAGCCACTTCCTGAGAAGCAGGGCTTCAGCAGGTGTAGCAGTTACTCCTAAAGGCAAACACTGAATAATAAATACCCTCCTTCCTCCTCATTTCCTAAGTTTTTATATCTGAGATGATGTCATATGGTATAGAATATCCCCTTGGTCACTTTGTGTCAACTGGCCTAGTTTTTGTCACCTCCCAGGATCTTACCCACCTCTAATCTTTGATAGGGGTGGGCGGTGGGAAGTAGGGAGACAGTACTGATGCTGTGCCACCACTGTTCAGCAGTAGCCAAACTGGTGTGTTATCAACACCTTTCTAGCTACCAATGCAAAACACAGCACTGTGAGGTCTGCTGTGGGAAAATGAACTCCACCTCAGCCAGACCCAATAGAGAGGCACATCTAAAAGAGCACTAGAAAAGTAACTTAAGAAAATACAATGCAGAAATATCAGGAAAAAGGTTACATGAGGAATGTCTTACTCTAGATGAGAATTGTTACTTACAATAGTTAAAACAAATTCCCAAACTAATAGAAGTTAAACGACATTCAGTGTCAGGTGAGTGGTTCTTACTGGCCTTATCTCTCCTATCAAGACATTCAGAGTAAATAGGAAACAGTAATCAGTGCTGGGGATGCTTCATGTGCATCAGGTGAGGTTCAGAATTTTTACTCCTGACTAGATTTAGACTAATTCCATTTAGTGAATAGCCTCACAATGTAGGAGCGGCTGGACGGACACCACCAGCCACCTGGATGATAAAAGAAGAAGACAAAAGTACTAAAGCAAAAATATTGTGGTCCTGAGCTAGCCAGAGCTAAGATTAGTGTGTGTGCGAAAATAATCACAAGGTCAAGCTGGAAAGCCGCTTGAAGCACGGTTGTTCTCTGTGGCTGGAAGCAGTCACATGGGTGTGTGTGGTATGTGGGGAGATAAAGAAACATCTGCCTGGCTGGAGAGCTCAGACTGAGTGTCTGTAGACAGTCTGTATATAGGTATGGAGTAATAAAGTTACAAGAGAGTTCTTCCCGGACAAAATCTATCCCGCTGGAATTCATTCACCATAAAGGATGCAGAGTGAGGACATTTTTGTCGCAAATTCACTACACACGTAATATAAACCTGCCTCAAGGTTCAGAGCTTTGCTTTCCACTGAGAAGCCAAAGTATGTTAGTTCATTCATTAAACTTAGTTTCTGATTTAGCTTCTCCTTACAGAAATCTACTTTGCAGTGAGCAACTACTCAGTAAATTTTATCAACAAATGAGAAGTGGGGACAATCAGACTTCAAAATGACAATTGTTTTGAACAACACCAGTAATAAGAATCCAATTCTGGTAATAAAGTTACTTCATTACTCTGCATTCATTACACAATCTCAGAAAATAAATTACAGTGAATGGGAGCTACTTTAATTCCTAAATAGGAATACCTCTGTAAAAGTTCAGCACATTTGATCTAAACATATATAATATTCTTTGTAATTTCTCCTAAATTTATTATTTTCTACAAGTCTGTGGAATCTAAATTTGTAAAGAAATGCCAGACAATTCCATGTATTCCATCCAGTAGATCTACTTAATTTTTTGAGCATTTTTATTAAATTTGTGGTGGAGACACTACATGCATAACAGCCTACCAGTCAGAAGATTGTTCAGCTTACTTTAGCCTACAGTGGTGACATCCACACCTCAGCACAGTGTGACATAGTCTGACACTCATGCCATAAATTTCACTTACCCTCGTATGAGCCATTCGTGGACATAAATCCCAGAGATGATGCATACAAACATGAATATAAATACGTATATATTTAACTAACTAATTAACTCACTCACTAACTAAAACTCCCCAACCTTAAAACATCATTTCAGCCTACCGCTTCAGAGTTTTTGTAGTGATAATCAAGACTGTTGGTCATACCTATTTTCTTGAAATGTAAGTACATTTTCATTTTTGCTCCTTTTTTTTTCTATTAGAAAATGCTGGATAAAAAGCCAAAATTAAATCTGTTCTCCTACTATGGAGAAGATTGGCTATTTTCTTTTTTAATCAACTATCTTAACTTCTCATTAATCAGTCTTGTTTTCTTTCTGAACCCATAAGAAAATGTTGGCTAACCCCAAATTGTAATCAAAACTTAAGTAGCTGCCAGTTGCCTCATGACACCTCTACCTGTGTACAGACAAATAAAGCTAAGAACCAAGGATAATTTTAGGCTGACTTGAGTGCCATCTCTTATCACAGGTGGTGTTTATAATCCAAAAAACTGGATTGCTGCTTAGGGTGTGAACTACTCTCTTAGTTTGAATATCAGAGGATATTCTTAACATTCCAGGTTAAAGAGATTTTTAAGTTTTATTGCTTCAGTTCATCATCATCTCAACTCCGGAAATAAAAGGTTAGTAAATTATCCAGATTAAATAGGCAATTTTATTCAATTTTAAGTGGGACTCTTGGTAAAATTACAGTGGTAAGAAATGATATAGAGGAGGGAGGAAAGATATAAACCCCTAAAACCAGACTGTCAGCAAATGCTGTAATATCATGCATACAATATACCAAGTAAGGTAAGATCTAGGCAAAATGGATCCAATCTGTAAACATTATTGTCTTCAGTGACTATGCTATTGTTTAGATGTCCAGGTCTCTTGGAAGAAACTGAGTTTAAACACAACAAATACACACATATTTTAGTCTATTTCTGTATTGTTCTTTATAAACCAGAAAATGTTTCAGTGTAAAATGACAATTGATATTACATCTAAACAATTGAATTCATATATTGTACTCTCATGTTGAGTTAGTACTTAACGTCTTTTCAAAATAACTCACAAGTATTGGTTCTTTGCCAGACCTTTAAATGGAACACACACTGTAATTAAAGGCAGTAATAAACTTTTTTTGATTGAACTTATAAAGTTATACTATATGCACATGCAGAGAGGGAGGTTATTAAGATAAAATCTTTCAAATAAGATATTGGAATAGCTTAGTAATGACACTGTCATGACAGACTCAGGGAAATACTCTGGTTTTAGGATTTAGAAGAAATTCTGCAGGAAAATAACGTTTTTGTACACACACACACAAAGTGGTAAAATATTTTGTAATTCAGTTCTGACTTCCCTAACTTCAATCATCAGCAAAACATTGAGTAAACAGCTATATCAAATGCCTATGGCAAACAATATAATCTCTAGGCACTGTTCCTGAAACTGTGTGATAATGGCTCTGGGTTAAGCTCTCTGTTCTGACAGGAATAATTTTGCACAGTCTAAAAGATGTTTTAGAGAAAGAACCTGTTGATCAAAAGGATAACTGTCATAATTAAAGTTGTCTATCTCGGAAAAAAAGTTACCAAGAAGTTTTCTTTTAGACCATTAGTATTCCAGATATTCACTTCCTACTCCTGGGCAGATGGCATATAATAGGCTGGATAGAATCTACTGCCATCTGAGGTGTCCATCCTGATCTGCTGAAATCAGAGATCATTGAAAGGTTTAGGTTGGAAACAACTTCTGAGATCATTGACTCCAGCAGATATACATTATCTATGGGATCTTCAGACATTTCTGAAAGATATTTTACCTTCCAACACATACATTCTGTGCAGAACAGATTAAATATCCTCTTAATAGTATACTCTTTGCCATAAGTGGCTGAAAAAGTTACAGCATAAATAGTCTTTTCTATATTCTGAAGACATACTACTATATATGGCAAATTTTTCAATGAGTTCAGGGGATCAGAGCCAATAATGCAGAAATAAGATTGAATAAGTATGATTTTGTGGTTATATAAGTTTTCTTATATAGTCCTCCTCTTTGAAGAGTGAAAAAATATGTTAAATACTTAATATTTGACACTATCTTTAGTGTTCAAAAATTTTATTCTGTGTAATATTTTGTGATAAATTTTTCATAAAAGTAAAACCAAAACCCAGGAATGTGAGCATTTGTCTTGTGAATATTCTGAGAACTAGACCAATGAAATTTTTCTTACTACAGTTCTACAAGAGAGAAAAGAGGAGAGGAGAGGAAAAGGGAAAGGAAAAATAAAAAAAGAAAAAAAGGGAAGGGAAAGAAGGAAAGGGAAGTGAAAAGAGAAGGAAAGGAGAGAGAAAGGGAGAGGGAAAGGGAGAGAGAGAGCAGCTCATTCCTGGATCCTTGGTAAACTTGCATGTTCATAGTGCTCAGTGTTGTCCCTTTCTCAAAAAAAATTGTCCACATTCACACAACATAGCACGTATACATTCCCTTAGTGTGACCCCTTGATCCTAAGCCATAACGCCTGTGTGTGTGTCTGTCTGTCTGTCAGGTTTCTTTGGGTTTGGTTTGGTTTTATATGACACTGTCCAAAACAACATGGATTCTGTATTGCTCAATGGTTTTATGGCAGGGGACAGCCTGCCTCACCACAGGCTGCAGGGGAATCTCTGCTCCTGTGTCTGGAGCACCTCCTCCTTGCCATCTTCACTGCTCTGGCTGTTTGCAGGGTTGTTTCTCTCACATATTCTCACCTCTCTCTCCAGCTGCAATTGGTCTTGCACAGTAACTTTTCCTTCCTCTTAAATCTGCTGTCGCTACCACAGTTGCTGATGGGCTTGGCCTTGACCAGTGGCAGGACCATCTTGGAGCCAGCTGGCATTGGCTCTGTTGGCATGGTGAAAGTTTCTAGCAGCCTCTCACAGAAGTCACTCTTATAGCACTCCCCTCCAACCCTCTCCTCGACACACAAATACAATACATACGTATAATGAAATGTACTTTTATGATGAGTTCTTTGAGCTATAGTATCATGGTTTATATTGCAAAGAGAAGTCCAGGAAAATTGTTCCATGTATCAGTCAGCAGATGTTGCAGTAGAGCACAGGGCCTTGTTTCCCTTATCCATACAGACAAATATGTTCCTTTGTATGTCTAGCAGTGTAGATACCGTTTAAAAAAAAGGAGATTTGAGAGACGCTATGAGTCTGTCAGTTCTGTAGAGAGAAAAGTTTGGCTATATGGTTTTCTGTAGATATTTAAAAAATTACTGGCAGCAGTGAAGGTAACTAAATAAGGAAATTCTGGGAAACCACTAATGCAACTGCAAGTTGATACAGTGAATCTGGTTCTTAGCAAAAGAGGTTAGAAAATGATTTCTTAGTCTTGAATTTAAGAAGCACGAAGGTCAAAGTATCTTCAAGTTTGAATTTAAAAGAAACACCTCTAAGAAAAAAGAAAAAAAAAATGGAGGAAAAAAGTCTCAGTACTATTTCTATAGCTCTTGTGTTAAACAGGAACACAAATTCTATATGCCAGGGATTTAAAATAAATCTTAAAAAACAATGATGCCAACTCTTTGTTAAAGTACTCCCTTTAAATCAAGGTTGGTTTAAGGTTGTTAGCTATTTCAAACAGCATGGTTTCTACTTATCTTTGACTCAGAATGCTTCCTTTTGAATTACAAGAACGAGAAATTAACTTCTCTTCCAGAAAAAAACTTCCTTGAATAATACTGTTGAAGAAAAACACTTTTGCTTCGATTTTCTGATATGGAGATTGAAACATAATCTGAAAAAATGTCAAGTTCCAAGGTCATTGAGTTTTGTATCTATGACAGCCATGTGTCATGGTTTGAGAACTCCAAAATCTAATTCCCTAGCTCCATCCCCTCTCCCACATCTCAACTAAGTGTGAGATGTGTTTTCCAGACAATCACATGAGACTCAGAATGGGGGAAAGGGAATATATTACAATGACTGTACAAATAAATACTACAATACATTATATACAATCTTAGCTATATCTACCATGACATAAGTATTTACAATGGATCAAATCTCTTCTCCCCTCCAAATAAAAGTCCAGCAGGGAAGAAGGACAGATCCCTTCTTCAGAGCAGCAATGTCTGTAAGGCAGCAGATCTCTCTGTCTCTATGGAGTAGTTGTAACTGGATTGTTGTAGCTGGATCTCTTTCCAGTACACACAAGGGGATCTCCAAGCCCCTTGGCCCGTCGTCTCCAAACAAGGGTCTTCAAGACACAAGGGGGTCTCCTTTCACCCCTCTTGGCTCTCCTTCGACTCCAAGCAAAGGTCCCACCTGTGGACTGCCAGCAGGGGCAAAACTCGCTTCACCACAGGCATATCACGAAATGCAGGCGCATCTTCGTGAAAGTCCCTTCCTCAGGGGATTCAAATTCCCCTTTGCAAAGCTCCGTGCTCTGTCTCAAGGCTGTTAGCTTAGCAGTAGCAGCGAGGGGGGCCAAGGTCAATCCCCCCCGCATTCCTTCTCCGTCCTGGTCCAGCTTCAGGACGCCTTGAGCTTTCAGCTCCTCTCTCCAGCACTGTAGCAGTCCAAGACTCTTTTAAGTAAGAGTCCATCATCTTCCTCCTTTCTAGGAGGGGTCTCGAAAGAGTTTGAGGTTTTATTCAGTTCTTACCCCAAAACTCTGTCTCTCTGCTGCTAGCTCTCTTTCTTTGGACAACACTGTGTCTCTCCTGCTTGACTGTAATGCCTCTGCCGCATCTTATCTTTTCTGGTTCTCTGCCACCGCTCCGGTCAGTGCAGTTCTGCCACTCCTGCTGCTACTCACAGTGAAGAAACATCCCCCAGCTCATAGCTACAGATACATAGTCCAGCTTAACACCGTTCCAAGTCTCTGTAGCCCCCCACTGGGGGCTGGGGGGGGCCCAGCCCCCAGTGGGGCTGCCACAGTTTCTCCTCGTGGCTCCTCAGAATACGGCTACCTTCTTCTACTACCCAAAACTAAAACTCTTCTCTTCCAGTCTGCTTGTGATATGTTTATATTTTGCAGAAGCACTCATTGGCTAAAACTTCAAAACTTCAAGGGTCACCACCCCCTGGGGTTTTACCATTTTATAACTACAGGGGGAAAACCTGGTTCAAACCACTACACCATGCAAACATTTTTTTAATTTAACAGCTCTATTGGAAGACATTCAGAGATACTTTTCTCTAAAGATTTGTATCTATTTGAAATAGGTGGATTTCAAATAGTTTTGAAATAGAAGATTTGTATAGATTTGAAGGGTCAATAAAAGGGACTCAAACTTACCTCTTGATATTTCACAATATAATTGTAATTAAGTTTTATATATATATATACACACACATTGTATATATTCTTTTAATAAGTACTAAAAACTGGAATGGTCAAGGAAAGCTCTATTTTGATGTATGAGAAACTAGTTTCACAGAACTTCTTTGCCACTTGTTTTGTTCAGAAATCACACTTTAGTGCAAGATTACTTGATCACACTCAATTTGAGCTCTATACATAGCAGATATCAGACTTTATGGGTAAAATACTTGTACTCTTAAGAAAGAGTCTTCAATTTAGGACTGGAGTATAGGGTTGTCTTTTCTGCAAGTGAGTAATGGTATACCTATTTCTTAATAAGAAAATAACTTTCTAGTATAAGGCAAAACTTCTAATTTAACTAACATTCAACTGAAAACACAATATCCAAGGAATAAAAACTAAGCATCTCTTTAGCTTACACTGATGAAACACTTTCAGCCACTAAGTGCAGCACTTTCAGGTTTTCACACTCAGATAATTTTTGCATTTTGTTCATCTCTTTCCTGGGTTCACAGCGGTTCAGCTAAGTATGATCAAACACATGTTGCTGCAACAGGTGTGATTTATGAAACATCAACGTCCTTCAACAAAAAAAATCAAAACAAACATTAAGTGTAGTATTTATGTTTACATCTGCTCACAAGACCACTACCAGGCTCATTTTCATTTGTGAAGCATGTCAAATATGCTATGTTGTTATAATACAGACACCTGTTTTAGTGTCCTGCTTGTGCAGTCTGTTGAATAGGTGAGAAAAGCTAGCACGGATGCTCCTGTCAATAGAAACTTCATGTTCCAGAGTCACTGCTTATAGGGGTAAAAATAATTTAACAACACAAATAAAACAAAACTGGACCCAATTTTAGATGTACAGAAGTTATAGGTCTAATTTAGCTTTATAGTCTCTGACAGCTTTATAGCCAATGAACTCATATTTCTTAAATAAGAGATGTTTTTGTGGAGGTTCCTTCTTCTTGACTACAGAGAGAATCTAGAGTGATTGACTCAAATCTACACATTTGACTTCTAGATTTCTGAAGATAGTTTGGGGAGTTTTTTCAAAAAAAGCAAGAGAAAGGTGTCTTCCTAATTTCCTCTTAAATGCAATGATTATTTTTATGGAATTATCTGTGATTTGATTTCGTGTAGTGTACTTTATTGACTTTTACAGGTCATGTGAGCAGATGCAAAACACAGATGCAAAAGCTTTGTAAATATTTTGTAAAATACCAAGCTGTAAGGGGAGGCAGGGTGGGGGGAGGAAACCCTAACAAACAAACATCTGACAGATTTCTTTTCTACCTGCAAATACTGTAACAGAAGGACCTTAATGGTAGATAATACTGAACAGGAAATTGCAACCTCCTCCTCTGGTCCCCAGAGCAGATAGAAACCATAAGAGGAGCACAACACTCTAAATATTATTTCTGAAAGGAATAAAAATGAAAGCAGACATTACTGAATACAAGTAACAGTCATTCTTACTAATATCTGCTGATTATTATGAAGCTAAAAAGCGAATCAAAAGCAGTATTTGTTCCTAGATGCTGTCATTTAGAAAATGACATCAACAACTCCAACCAATTAAAAAGAAGTAATTTAAGAACAGTTCAAGATAGCCTAAGGCAACAAAACAGTACAGCTACAGATTAAAGTTTCTTAAAAATAATATAACTCCATCACAGCATTTTTAGTTTTGATTACAGAGGGCTTAGAGCACATTTCATTTCTAAAACTCCTAAGGAGAAAACTTACTTTGTATTACATGTCCCAGAAGAGATGTGTCTTGAAACTTTTCTCGGTGACAGAACAACATTTCCTTATGATTCAGTCTGTGCCTCACATGTGCTTGATTTAGCCTTCACAGTGTGATCATGAGGTTCAGGTCAGAAAAAGCAGTCTTATTTTCTAGTATCTTTCATCCTGTCTTTATCTTATAACCTTTTGACATGTTTTGATTTTTGATAGTTAAGTTTGAGTTAAGTTACTATGTGTTTAGTTAACATATAGATGATATATTCAACTGCTGCAATTATTTAATATAAAAGGGTGTAGTAAGATTTTTTATGAGAACAGACCACTACATAACTTGATAATTTGGAGTTTCACTCTTAAAGTAACTTTACATTTTGGATGATGTATCTATTTTCATTGTAGTTCAATTTTTTTTCTATTGTCTTTATAGTACTACTATCTTCATCAAAGCATAGAAATAAACACACAAACATTCAACCAAAGAATACTTACTACTTCATGCTCTAACCATCTGTTGGTGTTGTATTATCTGCTGATCTGACACAATTAGGCTTTGCAGTAACTTTAAAAGTAACAGAAGCATTTTTTTAATATGTTACTTGTCATCTTTGCTTCAAAATGGGCATATCAATGTATCTGCATCAGAAAAGCTGGGATTTAGTATGATGCCAATGGAGAAAAAGAGAAAGACTTTCAAAAGACAGTTCTGTCCACCTGAGATCTGCATCAAATCGTAAAACAGCTAATTTTTCTCCATTGGCTATGTAGAAGAATAAAATATTTTACTGGGGTTTTGCATAAAATTTTGTGGTTAAATATACATGTAAAAATATGTGGGTTTATTCCAGCTTCTTAAAATCTCTAATGTATCAATAGTCTGAAAAATTTATGGCATATTTTAAAAATCAACAGGTTTTAACACTTATTTTAGATCTGAATAGGACAAAATATAAATAGTATTTTGAATATTTCACCTACACTTATTTTTCACAACACTATGTTATTGATAAGAGGAAAATAGAAAACAACACTACTTGTAAAGTAATAAAACCAGCTGGGTCTTATGAAGTTTCGAGGTAGAAAATCCATACGCCTAAACAATCAGGATCTAAATGATAGTGTGGATTATATAAAGAACAAGTGGGAAATTATTTTGTTTAGTTCTTGAGTTTTGAGTAAGGTTTCTTAACTTAAAAAGTGAGCACATTTTTAAAAAGACAGTGGAATGATAACATCAAATATTCTGCTCTGTTTGAAGCTATAGTTTGCCTGATAATGAGAAATGAAAGTGCCTTCAACTACACCATGCACAGACACAGGTACATCAATTATTTAGAGAGTAAACAAATAGATCTGCTTTGTTTAAGTAGTAGCACAGACAGGCATTTCTTTCTGTGAGAAAAGCTTATACAACTAACCATATATTGAACTTCACATGTTAGTGGAAATTATGGTTATTTTTGCAGATGAAGAAGAACAAGAGATGTGACATATCTGCTGAATTAAGTTTATAAGGCTGATAAAGTTAACATATCCACCAGTTCTTCTATGACACTGCTTCCTCTTTATCAAGAAAACATGAACAAAATAGTTTCTGCTCTTGGTTTGCAACAAATTTATATTTGCCCTATTAATGTACCTTGTTTTCAATTTCAGTTAAACTTTAGTGCATCAAATATTATGCTTACTTGTTCAATACAGCAAACAATACAATAAAATGAAAATCTGGGAGAAGGGTAAAGTGATAGGCAGGAAAGGCTTTTGGGGAAGTATTTTCTTCAGCTGCCTTAACAAGACTGATTAGTGAATCTGAATCACAGTCCATTGGTTCACAGTCCAAGGGAAAATGATGAGGGTACCCAGACCAGATAAAAGAGTACATAGGCACCTCAGTATAAACAAAGGAGTCTGTTGATCACATACTTAAAGGGAATTAATTTGCACTAAAAATTATTTCTAGATTATTTTTATATTACTCTATGTAAAAGAAAGGTGAAATAATATTAAACTGTCAAAAGTAATCAAGTGTACAGAAGTCAATAGATTAATAACAGAAAAGACACTAAATGATTTAGTCAAAGCAAAGAGCATCATTCAAACAACTGGCAAATTAATAGAGAGTATCTCTTCAATGTCTTTGTCACTATAATATTAAGAAAGAAAAGAAAGGATTATAAGTCCCTAAAAAAGTATTTATATAAATAAAAGATAATTTTAATCTTTGTATGGTACAACCATACTTTCATTTGCATAGCAATAAAAAGCAATTATTCTGTGAAGAATGAGCTATTAATGATTCCAGTATAATGCTGTAGTGTAGAGAAGTACAGGCCTGGTCTGACAGTAGAGGCCTTCAAAAGCTACACAGGAAGCAGCATAAAGAAGAATGAGAGGTATCCTCATAAATGCGTGTAAGGATAAGGCATAAGGTTGGCACATGGTTGGCACTGGAGATATAAACAACTCATCCATGGCTAGTTACAGAAGCGCAAACTTGGAGGTGGACAAAACTGTCATAGGTGTAATGTAACAAGGAGAACAAAGACCAAGGCACCATGATAAACTCATATACAAGTTGAGTTGCAGACCAATGGAGAGAGAGAAAAGAGTAAAAGACCCCAAATGGACCCTGAAGTGAGGAAGAAGAAACCATTAATGCAACCATCATGTTTCTCTTGACAAATACTCCAGGGGCTGATGACTTCACAATAGCCCAGTACTACCAACATAACCTCCAATCTCAGGACCCTGCGAGACAGTGGAATAGAGAGCATAACATTGTGTGTATCTAACAATTTTAACTACAATACTGTGCTTCCTTTTCTATCACAATTAGATCTGAATTCATTATTATGAGAGTCTTTATATTTCACTAATATTGTCTTTATTTATATGCTTCTTCTTTACTCATAAATAAGACTTTGAGCATAGGAGTTTAGGTTCTTGATGGTGATTTTTCCAAAAATAAATGAAACACTTGATATGACTGTATTCTGCCTAGTAGGTCAATATGTTTTTTGAGACAGACATTTCAAATATAAATAGGAAAAATGGTTTCATCACTTTGTAAACGTTCATGAAACCAATTACCAATAAGTTGCCTGAGGCTTACTGCAAGGAATACTTTTTCTCACTGTGGCATCTGACAGTACATCAAATGCCATATCTCAAGGTTAAAATTGTGAAATGTTCTAGGAATGATGTACAGTAAATTGTTACTAGTCATCTTTTTTTTTATAATATTAATCTTTTTCTGTGCTTTTGTGAAATGAGAATGCTGCTCAACTTATCTGACACTGATGTTTGAAGGACCCTGCAATATCAAAAAGAACCATCTCTACATAAATCATTACTCACAGAACATTCCATCACAGTGTTTTACATTTTAGCCACACAAGATATATGTGGAGACCTGACATTGTTTCTATCTGAGTTAGTGGATATTTTGTCCTTATGTAATCTTAAAGCAGGAATAGGAACACAACATGTGCATGTGAGCATAAAACAATGAATACCATGGTGATATTATGATTTTACGGTATGATAGCTGATTGGTACATATGTTCTACTGTTGAGGGATTGATTTATTTTTCTTTAAAGAAAGTAGTTGTGTGTCATGTGGTTAATTAACTACTTTATTGTAATGTAGCTTTGTTAGTAGGTTTTACTAAAGAAAAAAATCAAACCAAAACAACCTACCTACCAGCAATTCAACACTCAAATGAATTTTCTCTCCTTTTATTTGTTAATGTGTTAAATGACTGTGCTACTGTCATAGCCTAAATGACTGTGCTACTGTCATAGCCTAATATTCCAGGGTAGGGTGCTTTGTAGCCGTGAATGTAAATATCTCCAGAAAGGGGCATGATTTCAGTCGTCTTACATCCATATTACAACAGAGGTGAGAAAAATCCCCTTCAGTTAAGGCAGGACTACAGTCCTGGAAAAAAACAAATACTTCTAAAAAGTAAAAGAACATTGACATTGTGAAGGAGGGAAGTGGAGCACTTTATAATAGAGAGATCCCATGTGACATCACTTGTACTGGTTTTCAGTATAGGGAGCTTCTATAATCTACCATATCCTTTAAATATCTAGGATCATTTACACAAGGAAAAACTTAATCATAGGGGCTTAAGATTCATAGCAAAGAAGTCAGATTAACATATTAGTGGTATCTTTGAATAAAATTGATCTCTGAATATGTTTGATTATCCTGAGGAAATAACTTCAATTTTGCAGTTTTAACTAGAATGTCTGTAGTGTTATATTTTTTGACACAGTTTTTTCTGGAACTGACATGGTAATAAGCGTGAACTGCTGTGAAAATATTGAGATGTCATTCTCAGAAATTAAGGATATAAATTAAACATAAATACTTATGTTTATCTGTGTTCAACAGGAGTTTAATCTGGCAATATCGTGGTTTATACCATTACAAGACCAAGCCTTGTATAGGTGCGCTATATGTATATCTAGGTATGTGCTGTACTGAGAGCTTATTATGACATAATCTATTATTCATTACATACACACAGTAAAAGCTAAATATTCATCAAACAATTATGGTTATTATTGCAGTGATATGGCTTACGTACTTCACAATAATTGTAGTAATGTCTCCTCCACAACAGGTTTATCAATATTTTGAAAACAAAAGTTCCAAATTTCAGAGATATTTCTGTACTAAAACCCAGAAAAATATTCAATGGTAGAGTGAGGCAGAGTTCTCCTCCTAAGGAAAAGACCATGTAAAGATATTAATCTGCTTATTCTGTGGAAAATATAATAATCTTGCATAGTTTTCTGTACGTAGTGTTCCACCTCAAGTGACATTTGAATAATATATTTGAAACAAGTGAAGAAGACTAAGTGGTCACCATCTAAAAGGCTGTTTCAAATACTGGAGGAGAATGAAGAAACCCCTGAAAATGGAGGAACATCTGGGATGAATGAAGGAAAAAAATGGCAATAAAAAAGCAGGAAGAAATTGAGAGGGGAGAGAAACAAAAACAGATTACAAATAACTACAGCCAAAACTGTCAATCATTATTAAGTATAAGCCTAGACTAAATGTAGTTATTAATCAGTGATACAAGACCTTCACTTTAATGTACATATAAACCGAAACTGTTCCTAAGCTATGTATGTGCCAAGACTCCTTTCATCTCTTACCCTCTTCTCTCCTAGGTCCTTATTTCAAGAAAAAGTTATTTTATGTACAAGACATGGAGGTATTGCAGCATACCCTTCCGGGTTTCTGACATGTATGAGCAAAAAAACCCAAGGAATCTATAGTTTTTTGTCTCCCCTACATAGCCGATGTGGCTTAACTTGATTCACCAGTCATGACTTTAGAGAAAAATGTTATCTGTTTGTACCAGTAATGTATTCAGTGGTAAAAAAGAAGATGAAATTTAAAAGTGTAAAATTAAACATTTCAGATATGATAATTTGTATGATTATGATTTTTGTATATCAATATTAGCACACGAAAATATTCTGATCTCATTTCAATTACATCACAGAAGCACAGAATGGGTAAGATTGGAAAAGGCCGTAGAGGATCTTATGGTCTAACCTACCTGCCCAAGAAGGGTCATCCTAGAGCACATGGCACAGGATTGTGTCCAGATGGTTCTTGAATATCTCCAGTGAGGGAGACTCCACAATCTCTCTGGGCAACCTCTTCCAGTGCTTGGTCACTCACACAGTAAAGAAGTTCTTTCTCATATTCAGACAGTTTCTGCCCACTGCCTCTTGTCCTATTGCTTGGCATCACCAAGAAGAGCCTGACCCCATCCTTTTGGCACCCTCCCTTCAGATACTTATATACACTGATGAGATCCCCTCTCAGTCATCTATTCTTGAGGCTGAACTGGCCCAACTCCCTCAACCTTTCCTCGTAAGAGATGTTCCAGTCCCTTAATCAACTTTGTAGCCCTCTGCTGGACCTATTTCAGGAGCTCCATGTCGTTCTTGCATCGAGGAGCCCCGAACTGGACACTCCAGATGTGCTCTCCCTAGGGCTGAGAAGAGGGCACGATCACCTCCCTTGACCTGCTGGTAATGCTCTTCCTAATGCACCCCAGGATACTATTGGTCTTCTTGGCCACCAGGGCATGCTGTTGGTTCATGGACAGCTTGTCGTCCACCAGAACCCCCAGGTCCTTCTCCATAGAGCTGCTTTGAAGCAGGTCAGCCCCCAGCCTGTACTGGTGCCTGAGGTTATTCTCCCTCATGTGCAAGACTCTGCATTTTCCTTTGTTGAATTTCAGATAGTTTTTCTCTGTCCATCTCTCTAGCCTGTCAATGTCCTTCTGAAGGTCTGCACAGCACTCAGTGGTATCAACCACTTCTCCCAACTTTGTGTCATCGGTGAACTTGCTGAGGAGGTCTGCCCTTTCACCCGAGTCATTGATGGATAAGTTAAACAATACTGAACCAGTATTGAAGTTTGAGACACCACTAGTGATAGAGTCCAACTAGGCTCTATGACACTGATTACAACCCTCTGGGGTCTACCATTCAGCCAGTTCTCAATCCACCTCAGTGTCCACTCATTCGGTTCACACTTCCTGAGTTCACCTATGAGGATGTTGTGAGACACAGTGTTAAAAATCTTGCTTAAACTGATTTAGACAATATCTACTGCTCTCCCCTCCTCCACAGAGGTAGTTGTTTCTTTGTGGAAGATAATCAGGTTGGACAAGTATGATTTACCTTTAGTGAATCCATGTTGACTAGTCTTGATCACCTTCTTCTCCTCTTTGTGGATAGAGATTGCCTCCATAATGAGGTTCTTCATCATCTTTCCAGGAATTGAGGTAGTACTGGTCAGGAGTTCCCTGAGTCCTCCTTGCTGTTTTTGAAGACTGGGATGACATTTGCTTTATTCCAGTCCTTGGGCGTCACTCTTGATCGCCACGACCTTTCAAAGATGATCATGAGTAGCCTTATTATGGTACCCACCAGCTTACTCAGCACTGATGGACACATCCTGTGAAGGCCCATGGACTTGTGGGTGTCAAGTTTGCCTAGGAGTTCTCTAACTCAATACTTCTTGACCAAGGGAAAGTCTTTCTTCCAACATTCCTTTACCCTGATGTCATAGTTTGAGACCCCCAAAATCCAATTCCCGAGTCCAAACCACCCTCCCACAACTCACCCTAGTGTGAGATGGGTTTTCCAGACACAACACAAGACTCAATATGGGAGGAAGGGAATTACCATCACTACACAAATAAATATTATAATACATTATATATACAATCCTAATTATCTTTCCTATGATAAAGCAGTATTTACAATGGATCAAATCTCTTCTCCCTCCAATAAAAGTTCAGAAGGGAAGAAGGAAAGATCCTTTACACGTTTAGGGCAGCAGCCTCTCTTCTTCCATGCAGCAACCGTAGCTGGATCTCTTTCCATTACACACAAGGGACGTCTCCTCTCACTCTTTCTCAGCCCTTCGACTCCAAGTGAAGGTCTCTCTCTCCCATGGACTGCTGTAACTGGGACAAAGGTTCGCTTCACCACATCATATCACGAAGTGCAGGGGTCTTCATGATGGTCCCTTTCTTCAGGGGGTTTACCTCTGAGTCAGAACATCTCGGGCAGCCTTCAGTTGAAAGTTTTTGCCTCAAGAGTTCTACCAGAGTTCCTGTGCTCTGTCTCAGGCTGCCAGCTTGGCAGCAGCAGCGAGGGGGCCAAGGTCACCCCCTCCACATTCCATCTGACCATCCTGGTCCAGCTTCCAGGACATCTTGAGCTTCTTAACTCTTCTCTCTCTGCTGCATGCTGCATTTTGGGACTCCCTGAGAGTTTGGAAATCCACTCCTCATCTCTAGGAGGTCTCACAGGGGTTTTGGGGTTTTTTGATTAAGTTCTTACCCCAAAACTGTTTTCTATAGAGTTTAGTCCTCTCTCTCTCTCTCTCCATTAGACATCTCTTTGTCTTCCTACTTGACTGCATGCCGTCTTTGCTGCTTCTTCTTATCTCTTTTGGCTCTTTGCCCCATTTCTCCACTCAGTGCTGTTTCTGTCACTGCTCTTGCTGCTGCTCACAGTGGAGAAACTTCCCCCAGCTCTCAGCTACAGAACTCAGTCCAGTTTAACACTGTTTCTGTGGCCCCCCAGCAGGCTCCTGCCCCTTCTCCCCTCGTGGTCTCAGAATATGGTTACTTCTCCTCCAACTACCTCATCCTCCTTCTTTTCCGGTCTGGTGTGATATGTCTAAATTTTGCGGGAGTGCTGATTGGGTCAACACCAAGAGAGACACCACCTCCTCAGGGGTTACCATTTTTTTTAACTCCGAGGGGAAAAACACTTTTTTTCTCCACCACACCTGGTCTCTGGGTCAGACATAATATATCGTAGAATGGTTAGGTTTGGAAAGTATCTTTAAAGGTCATTGAGTCCAAGTCCCTGGTAATGAGGAGGAACATCTTCAATGAGATCAGTTTCATCAGAACTGGGTCCATCACGACCTGGAATACTTCCAGGTGTGGAGCATCAACCACCTCTCTAGTTCACTGTTCCAGTGTTTTACCACCCCAATTATAAAAAACTTCTTCCTTATATCTAATTAAAACCTATCCAATTTTATTTTAAAGCCATTGCCCCTTGTCTCATCACAACAGGCCCTGATAAACAGTTTACCTCTATCTTTCTTATAGGCCCTCTTTAAGTACTGAAAGGTCACAATGTGGACAGTTTTGCCTGGAGCCTTCTCTTCTCTAGGTTGAACAACAGCAACTCTCTCAGATTTTCCTCAGAGGAGGGGTGCTCCATCCCTTCAATCAGACCTCAAGTAGAGTCCTCCACTCAGCTATAAAAATGTATATGGTAATGATGTCAGAATCCTGAATGCATCAACAGGCTGCGATTGCCCTGCCGAGGCTGTAACAATTTTTGTCTGTTACTGTGTTCTGCAAGGGCTTCCCTCACCAGGACTTTACTTACCTGTTTCAAGGTCATCTCTGATATGGTGCAGCTGAAGCACACTGCTGGGAGAAGCACCTTGAGAAATCACACCTACGGCTTTCCCCAATGACTTTTTAAGCTCAGATCCCTGAACTGACTACTGTCCGGTAAACATGCTTTGGCACACCTAGCACGTTTTTGAGCCTGACCTGCTTCAACACCATCACATTGCCTAGTAATGATGTGATTCTCAGTTGACCCTGGTTATCAGCACTAACCCTGCCCTGCTCTTCTTGTTTGGGTGTTGGAGGACAGTCCACGAGGTAATTGCCTTGCCCACCTTGCTTTCAATCTCACCTCACTTTTTCTTGCCTAACATATCAGTGTGGTGTTGTATTAGTTAAGTGGCTAAAATGGTTGAAAACGGTATGCATATGTGCAGGATAAGAGTTTTAGCATTCTTAAACTTCATATACTTACCAGTAAGGTAAGGCTTTAAACATATTATGTAAATAATAGGGGACTTATTAGAATGTATGTAATTCACATTGTTGTGCATATAATAAACCATTACAATCTTTGCAGATATGCCTTTATTATGATGTTTATCACTTGGCTACAGGCAATTAACTAGGCCACTAGTTTCTTCTTATGGAAAATGAGGTAAAAAAGAATACTGTAATGAAATCTATTCGAAAAACAACTCATCAAACGCTGTCAAGGTGGCTATTAAAGTTGCCTCAGAAATTATACTGAAAATCAGTTTGACAAATGTCATTACATAATTTCAGGATATCAACAACCTTTTATAGCCTGAAAAGGGTTATGGCATACAATCTGAAATATAGAATGTAGTTAATCATATTTAAATTTATAGATTTAGGCGATATTCAGCTCCAGATTATGAAATGTAGATTTGGTGTCTGCAGGTTTAAATAAGCAGGGGTCATAAACTTTTATTGCATTTAGCTGAGATCTAAGACTAAACTATGTCTTCCACAAATCAGTTTGAAATGTTATTGAGATGCCCTAGGAACTCAGAAGAATGATACAAAACCTACTGGAGATCTTAATCTTACAGATGTAACAACTTAAAGTCAGTTACCAAATCATTTTAAAAATTCAACCATCTCACTTGATTCATAGAAACAATTGAGGTATTTCTCAAATCAGCCCCTACTTGTGAATTTGATGTTTTTTCTGGATTTTTTTTTTATTTTATTTTTAAATTTCTTTCCTTTTTCTATATCACCAATTCTGATCCATTTTTTTGCATGTCTCTTCTCAGAATCCATTCACTTACGTTTTCCTGTCACACTCCATTTTATATTTTTTCCTTTATTTTATTAATTATTTTCCCCTAATCTCACTTTCTTTTTACATGTAATTAAGGTAGCCTGTGTATGAAACTGTTGCCAATGATTCAGCCCTGCGAGGACCTGCCTGTACCTTCTGCTTTTGTGAAGAATGGACTCACATGTCAAATAAGAGACATTGAAGATACTCAGACCTTGCAAGAGAGGGATACAGGATGAACTAATGAGGTTTTAGCTTCTTTATCTCAACTGACATTTCCCAAGTTCCCCCTTCTAGCCTACTGCCTTTTTCCCCTCCCTTCAGTAGCTAGTACCACTTAAGGAATAAGTGTGCCATGCTTTTTTTTTTAATCCCCACAACTCCCACATTCACAATGGGCTTGAAAACACTGTGATAGTATGTGCAATCCTCTCACACAGTGAGGTAGAAGTAGCAGAAAAAAAGTATCTAAGCAGAAAAAAACCCCAAACTGAAAATCAACTTTTTGCACTGATCCATTGAAAATTAAAAAGCTTTAGGAAATACCTGGGAAGGGAGTTATCTGACCACTAAGGGATTGTATCAGAGCTAGAGCTGTGTGGCTTCTTTGCACAGTATGCACACTGGCACAGAGCAGTAGTCCTAAAACCAGTAAAGCACAGATAGTCAGTGGCTGTGTAGCTCTCCTCATATTTTAGTTTGGGATACCGGCTTGTAGTAATTTTTATATGATGTACTACTTTCAGCCAGGAAAGAGGTCAAAAAGTAGGAGGCCAGCAAAGATAAAAGCCCTGAAGAGTCTTTCTCAGGCCTGGTGTTCAAAATACCATAAAGTTTTTCTTCCTTAAGTCTAGCATTCTTGACTTTGGAATAAATTCTCCTGAGATCCTTTCACTGCCTGGAATTTGGGGGATACCTGCGTATTATTTTATGTCACACTCAGGTTTACTCAGAAAATCAAGTTTTACTTGCTTTATAAAAAGTCAAGTTCTGGTTCTATAAAAGAATCAAGTTCTGGTAAAGATATTCAATTTTGTTGTTTATGAAGCTAAGTTTGTTTTTCATTCTATGTATATGGGTGTACTACTTACACTTGTACATCATTGACTGATGTATTTAACTAAAATAAAGGCTGAAAATATATATTTATTGTGGGAAATAGTACAAAATATGTTACTGTTTTCTTCTTTTCTGAAAGAGGTAGACATTTTAAACCATTTATTTTCATCGGAGAAGTAGCTGTCCATTGAAAGTATTGGTGGTAATTTTAGGGTTGCTCAATAGCAAGGGTTCCTCTGTAGACAGTGTTAAAAGAAAGAGAAGACAGCACTGTTATTTCTAAGAAAAAGCAGAATGTGAGTTTTACCTTTGCACTTGTGAACAAATTGGTGCTGTATCATGTTAATGCTTCTCTTAATTAATGTGTTATAACTGTTGTGGATACAATTATCTTTTTAAAGTATTGGATAAAATTAAGACATTAAATATAATGAGATTTGGTTACTCTGAGAGAAAAATACTGAAATGAGCAAAAGATCTCATAAAATTTTCCATATAGATACATTAAATTTATTTGCGGTGTTTTTATCTATGTTCAGTGTGGAATCCGTATTCTCTCTGTTCATAAGGATTTTAAAGAGAAATAAATTAACACTGAATAATTCAGTAATTTCATTCTTCACTCCAGAAGATGTTTGTATGGATCTTGTTGGCCTTCATATTTGTGTTTCAGCGTAACCTTCTTAAGCGCTTTCCCGCAGATGCAAATAACAGGTCATTACTTGCTTACAAAATAATCTTGGAGTTTTTTCACCATTAACTTCCGGATGGTGAACTGGATCATTATAAGATGCTAGGAAATCCTGGTCACTGTATGTCCATGTGTAAAAGGCCACTGATCAGCAACAAATCTAATACATCATACTTAAAGTAACCAGGTCAAAGCTCTTACTCCCTCTGACTTCTTGTCTGTGAGAGAATCAACAGAGCAAGCAGTGCAGCATACGAGCACCAGGCTGGACAGGGCTGATGTCTAATCTGTGAAGCAGAAGTTACCAGTCTTTCCTGTAAAAGTCTGTGTTGTTGAAATTTGCCTTTGAAATAAACCTCCTAATGCTCTGAAAACTGGTGTTCCACAAGTCTGAATACTAATGTCTTCATGAAGTCAACATGTAAAATTAAAGCCTATTGACATACAATAACTAAAAGACCTTTAGGCATTGTTAGCATTTACATGACTGTATTCATTGTTCTTGAGTTTTCATTGCAATCTTTCAGGTAACTGAAATATGAGCTTCAACTAGTTTGCCTGGGACTACACAAGAGTTACTGTCAAAGTTAAAGAAAGTGTACAGAAATTCTTAAATAGAATTGTTGTATGTTTAATATGCAATAAACAACTTGTGCTATAGCAAAATGCTCATATTTAAAAAGCTAACTGATGGGCTCAGATAGAGTACACTGAAGAAATGAAAACATCTGTTTCATTTATGTGACTATTTTATTGTTTAATAAAGTCTTTAATAAGCCATGCTAAAATAAGTAAATCTATGTGATTTAAAAAAAAAAAGCAATAAAAGTGTTGGAAAATCAGAAACATGATAATGTGGCTGCTGTGTTATAAAATGTACCTAGCAGACTTGAACCTTGCAAGTTTCTGTGGTTGGGGTCTTTTTGTTCTTTTTTAGTTCTTTGGTTGATTTTAGTCATGAAGTTAATAAAGCAAAAAGGAAAAATATAGTAAATAATTATTTTCTCTCAGCTACATTTAATCTTAAATCCACTGTAAATCATAGTATCCATAATATATAAATATACAGATAGGTTAGGAAAGAGTATCAGGAAAAATGAAGAGAAAATGAAAAATGAAAATATCAATACTAACAACAACAAAAACACAAACTAGTGTTCCATAATGTTGTCCTGACTTCAAGAGGAATAGTAACAGGTAGCAAAAGAGATTCATATTGCAAGTACTCTATTTTGTTCTTTATGATGCCTCTCTTTGTCTATCAGACATTACAAAATTGATAAATGAAAACATTCTCATTTTCTTACAGGAAACTGAGGCACAAAAGCATAAATTCTCTTCAGATGTTTGGATATTCCCAAAGTAAATTAAAGTAGAAATAGTGAACAAAAATAAAAATTCACCATTTCCTGTAATTCTGAGGAGTCTAAACTTACCTCAGAAACAATTAGAATAGAATAGAATAGAATAGAATAGAATAGAATAGAATAGAATAGAATAGAATAGAATATTTCAGTTGGAAGGGAGCTGCATCGATCATCTAGTCTAGCTGCCTGACAAATTCAGGGCTGACCAAAAGTTAAAGCATATTGTTAAGGGCATTGTCCAAATGTCTCTTAAACAGATAGGTCTAGGGCACCAACAACCTCTCTAGCAAGCCTGTTCTCTCTCAGTAAAGAAATGCTTCCTCATGTCCTGTCGGAACCCTCCCTGATGCAGCTTTGATTCGTTCCCATGCATCCTGTCACTGGATCACAGGGAGAAGACCTCAGCACTTCCCACTCCACTTCCTCTCCTCAGAAAGTTGTAGAAAGTAATGAGGTCACCCTTCAGTTCTTCCTTTTTTCAAGCTAGAAAACCCCAAAGTCCATAATCACTCCTTGTAGGACATGCCTTCCAGCCCTTTCACCAGCTTTGTTTTCCTCCTTTTGATGTGTTCAAGGACCTTCAAAAACTTCTTAAACTGTGGGGCCCAGAACTGCACATATTACACAGATGAAGCAGCACCAACACTGAATACAGTGGGATAATCACCTCTTTTTACTGGATGGCTGTGCTGTGTTTGATGCATAGCAGGGTCCAGTCTGCAAACGAGTACTTCCATTTCACACAGTGGAACCATGGCTTACCATTGTTTACTGGTCTTATTGTAGGTTTTGGTTTGAGGAGTTGGTCTCTCTGATCTTCACAAGACTGCTCAGGTTCCTCATTATTCTGTTCATGTATTGTACCCAGGGCCTTGTACCTATTTTTAAGAGTATCTTAGGGTGTTGATTAGAGGGTAAGGCTTCTCTGCATCATAGATGTCAGGGTATTGCTCCAATCTCCCTCTCAGACTTTCAAATACTCCTCAATCTGCCAACCTCATCGTGCAACTCATCCACCAAGGAGACCAGTTCATGAACCTGGTCACAGTTCCCACAGGCTTGCTTGCAGTCACTTTCCACCTCTGGGAAAATCTCTTCACACATTGCACAGCTGAAAATCTGTGTGATTGTATACTTGAACAGGAGCTCACTTTCTGTGGCTGCATTAGTTCCACCAAGAGATGGAAACTCAGTAGAATCAGAGGACACTGTTCTTTTTTGTGATCATCACGTTGCCATGTGCCTGCGCACTGGAAATATATTTGCTCGTCCATTGCATTTTCCGAAGATGCTTACCCCAGACTTGTGCAGAGTAAGGTTATATCTCATTAATATTTTAGTACCGTAGTAAAAAAATAGAACTGTATCATTGGCTATATTTACTCCAGATCATCAAACACTCGAGAGCTGCTGAAACTTCTGATACAAGAAACCACAAAAAACCTCCACCTGAAGAGACTCCAGCACTTGAGTGTGCCGTATGGTATAGAAGTACTATTGCAAAAAGTAACATATTGCCCATTAAGTTCTCCAGATAAATATCCATTACTGCCATATATACATCATTCTCACACTGTGCCAGGCAGACAAAAAAGCGAAAAAAAGTATATTGCTGAAGAAAGTATAAAGTTCTTACTTTAAGATGTTATCTTCTGTTGGATTCAGTACTGTTCAGTAACAGGCTTTACAGACACAGGGGAAGTTTTGACCTTCTAAAATTTATGCTGATGGTAGACCTTCCTTCACATCAGTACAAACAGATGCTTGTTTACAAGGTCTTAGAATGAAAGGTAGGTAGAAATAATACATCTCATTTTATTGTGTGCTTAATGTGCCACTACCGTGCACTACAAATGCAATGGGCTTTAGAAATGTCCTACCAAACCAACCTAGATAGTTGTGGGACAGGGGGGTGTTGTTACTGGGTTTTGTTTTGCCTTTTTTTTTTTGTGGTAGTACAGGATTGGTTGGTTGTTTTAATTTGTTTTGGTTTGGGGTTTTGTGTGGTTTTTTTTCTTTCTTTCTTTCTTTTTTCATTTTTCTCTTTTTTTTTTGTTTCATTTTGTTTTGTTTTCCCTGGAGGTTCAAATCGCACATTGCAATTGCATCTCCAAAGCTTTTTAGCTGGTGGCAATATTCCCTGCTCTGAGGAGTACTAGCACAGTTTATATTGTTCCCAAAGTGTATTTCCCCTTTGTGTATGCTGTGGTGCCAGGCTTCTTGCTGGCATGTGCACAATTGCTGCCTTTGATTAGCGTAAGAAGATAACTTAGAGAGACTTTACCTAAGAAATGCCAGATAAAATTATAGCAGAGATGGGCCCCAATATCCCCAGGGTAAGACCTGACTCAGTGCACTGTAACCAGGGAATTTAGTACTTACACCTGTGTAAACTATGTTCTGCCATGCAATTTGAAGTCTAGAACAATGATACAAAAATGTATAGCAAAGTTTTAAAAATCCTTACCAACCAATAAACCAGTTTGTTGTTTGTTTTTTTTCTTTCTATGATACAAATAAATCACTGTTGCTAATGTTTAACCAGCTGTGCAATAGATAATAAATATCATTGTATTAGGAGGCCTGAGTCACCATAGGTTATCATTTTGTTAGTGAATATAAAATGATTGTGAGATGATATAAAATCAAAATTATAACATTAGAAGAAATAGAAGTGTCTTTGCAAGTTACAGGTCCCAGAAAAGCAACACGGGCAATGAAAGAAGCAAAAGAGACTTCTGTTATCTGTTTTTCAACATGAGAATGTGCCATTTTTGTCAACATTGCTTAAACAATATTTGATTCTGTTCTCATATAATTCAGTATGATGTTTTCTGTAAGACTGAAATGTAAGTCCTTTTGATATATTCTGTATTTCCTGAAATATGCATTAGAAGCGGTAAGTGATGGTGCAGAACTATCTCAGGGGAAACTGCTCTTAAAATATTTAACATTACCTGCCAAGAATACCTCTGTTCAACCTTAGGATTGCCAGTCATTCCTGTACAATAATATCCAAAAATGTCAGTTATTCTTCATCTGCGGTCATTCTTTTTTTAAAAAAGAAATTATTCCAACTTCCTTATTGCTAGTACAAAGTAACAAGTATCTAAAAATACATTTTCTAATAAGTTAGTTATTATATATGTTTGTAACATCACTACTATCCCTTATATTCTAGTACTCAATAATTTTTCTAGCAGTTGTTTAGATCAGATGAGAAGGTAAGTGGTGTTCACAGATTAACCGTGGCTATTGCAATTACTGCAGGCATTGTTTCACTGTGATGAGCTGGTTTTGTCAAAAAATTTCCCTTTTCATTTTCAGATGGTTTAGAAGAAAATGGAAAAACATCTAAGATAAGTTAAAGGTAAAAAATTCCAGTTGCCTATTTTTTTTTATTTTATTTAGTTGATCTATGCTTTACTTGCCTAGAGACTCATGTTTCTTTTAGCTGTGTTATCAAAATGTATTTGTTTTTACTGTTCTTTTTCTTTTCTAAGTTGCTGAAGAAAAAGACTCTTCCAAAGTTGTTCCAGACCACATCACTGTTTTGGAAAGAAAATGTTCTAACAGAAAAAAAAAAAGAAAGAAAGAAAGAAAAAAAGAGACAATTCAAATTTCACAGTTACTTTTCTATCTCCTGATCTATATTTAATGATGTTCATAATGAGGACTTCTGCACCTATTTTAGTGTGTTTCCAGCAACTTTCAATCCCATGGTATTTATTACAGTGTACATATTTTATATATGAACAATGCTGTTATTCTGATCATTTATTTATGTTAAGCATTGGCCATTATAGTAAAGTGTAGCATCTGTGGTTTCATTTCTGGTGCAGAGGTAAAGTGATTACGGAATTATGAGCCAACCACACTCAGGGGTATTACAAAACATGAAATACAACAAAATTCGGTAAGTTCTTCTAATTTTGCAGGGGTGTGATTATCTCACAGGAGCTACATCTTGTAGTTACCAGATGTCTCACAATAACAGTGACTCTGGAGTTGCTTCATTGTTATAACAAGAAGATTTTACTGCAGAGAGAAAGGTTGGCATTTTCTCTGCTGGATGAAGATGAAACTGGCAATTTGGAACAGTGGTTTCAACCGAGCTATGTGGTTTACATTGATTAATCTATCACGTTATAATATTAACCTACCATTTGGATCCATCATAGTAGTTTTCTAATCTGTGTCATATGTGTGGAGCTCAATAAATATTTTCTTTAATTCCAGTTACAAGGGTATTTTACAAAAGAAAGAATCCTGACATTTCTCCAAAACATCAGGCATTCAGAATCTTAATTTTCTGAAGCTAGGAATTTTTTCATGCAATGCCAAGAATCACCATCCAACTAAAATTGCAGTGACTCAAATGATATGGATTCTGACACTGTACCTAAATAAAGCAGAAGTTCACTAGAGAAGATGTTCTGTTCACATATATAAAGGACTTGGAATTGTGTTCAAACTGAATGTTCAGGGATGACTTCTGAGAGTATTACTCACTTTGGATGGCATCTTCTTGTTTTACTAATGTTCATTCAGATGATACTATCTAGGATGAGTCAAACCTAGCCATGGGAAAGGACAAGATGTTTATGGGAATTCACCCATAAAGATGTCTTAAACATAGACAGTTAAGCAAACACTGTTAAACCAGCCAACAGACAGAGAGATACTGACAGATGCATGCTATTCTTCAGAGGCAAGCTTGTCAGTTCCTCTCCACAGGAATTTTGCAGTTTTACTCTACGTAAATTGTAAAATCAAAGAAAAACCATTTCTTTCCATACAGCATCTGAACACTAACTAAGAAATTATTTCTTTGACAGCATTGTCTTGAAATGAAACCTGGAATAAGTTCTTCAGAAAAAAATGTTGATAATAGATAGTCAAATTTATATTTATTGTAGACGTCTGACATTATGTCAAGTCCAAAACAAAAATGAGAAAAAATAGCACTGCCTTGTTCCAATGAAATGACACGTATGTAAAAATTCTGATACAGTCATAAGGAAATTAAAGAAATCCATCAGCTGAAACTGAGAAGCATTTGCTCAGTAAACTACAGAGAGATTACTTACCGGCTATCTTAAGAGTGTCAGGAGAGCCAGGAATTTAAAAAGATTATAAATAACGTTATAAGAGAAAGGAAGGATGTAAATTATGAATATTAATAGGATTAGTCTAGACCTTCAGCTAGCTTCCTAGACTGCCACAGAGATAATAAAATTTGTGCTGGCTGAAGAGCAGCTCTGATGTTGTGGTTTAATTATTCTGAAAAATGCTGCTGTCTATGGTTAAAAGATTGAAATGTAAGCTGGATAGTCACTATAAAGTGTAGTACGTGATTTTTTTTGTGTATGTTTTAATTAGCAATAATTACTTCTTCAAATGTTACTTAAAATTAAATATATTGAATTGGTTTCTAATTGATTAGTTTTAATGATGGCTTGCAATTTTTTTCACCCCTTACTTAGTGGCAGTAAAGTGGAACATTATTTAAGGACTATGGAATTCTTTATCCTGAAGAAAAATCTGTAACTCAAGATTGGGAGCATTCTATCCTTTAAAAATATACACCAAAAAACCCCAAACCAGATTCAAATTCCCAAACAAATTTTATTATCTTTACCTCTGGAGTTAATTTAAAATAATGTAGTTCATTTCACTCGAAGTTGATTGATACACAGTAAAGGAGACCATAACTCAAGAGCAAATAATTTTTTTTCTGTTATTAGTGTTCCTTACACTATATTTGAAGTTTTCATCTTCTGTATATAGTTTTCTTAAAATAAATTTAATCTGCATATTTATTTGTATTCATAACTAATAAAAGCTAGTGAAATAACTTAGCTAGGTTGTAGGAACGTAGTACATATTTCTAGGCATTATTTCCTTTTATAATTACTGGAGAAAAATAAGGCATTTTTGGAGGAGTAGTGTTCAACCTGAGTAGTGTTCTAAATTAGAATATATGAACTTTCCTCTATGTATACCTATTTCTCTCCATTAATTTTGAAGGTATTCTTAAATGGTCTAGTCTAGCTCTAGATATCTATGTTGCAGATATCTGACTTTTGCAAGATTATTTACATCTAAAGTATTCCACTACTTCCATATGCCACAATGGAGAATAACAGCCTCTATATAGCTGTTTCCCTTCCTCCACAAGGAAGCTGGCTTGGAAATGTCTACAGACTCAGTAATTCCTTAGCAGCAACAGTCTCTACATGTAAAGTATACTAGTGAACTTGATATTTTGGTTTTGTATCAGGAAAAAAATGTGGTTGATTGTCAATATACAGCAAACTCTAATGTGATCCTTCCTCTAGTTCACAACACAGTCTACACAGAAGGAAGAGAGCAGAGATAGTTTTGTCAATTGAATATGGAGTCTGGCCAAGAGCCTTAGATACTGTCATAGTTGTGCCATTAACAGTTTGTTTCATGCTTTTCATACAGAGGCTTGAAAAATAAAACTCTATGGAAGAATAATAGTAGTTTTGACCGAACTTCTGCAGAGACCTTCATAGTGAAAATGATATTCTGAGCAGCTGTTGTCAAGCTGTATCATAGTCTGCTTGAGTTTTCATCCTTTCCTGTGAAAGGCACATTATCCCCCTTTTCTGGGTGAATGGGTTAACATCTGAAAAATCTCATGTTTAGTGAATCTGTGTCTGAGTCTTCCCTTGGACTCAGTGAAGACATGCTCACTTTAAAATGCTAAGATCAGTCACATCTTCTGGAAGACAGCTGTTTCTAGCATGAGGCTCCTGTGATGCTATAACATGGGTTTTTGGTGACTGGAGAGTAGAAAGGTCAGAGGTTTTTCCATTTCAAATATCCTCTTTAGTAAAGAGGTATTCATCATCATCATCATCTTTTTTTATGTGTGTGTCTAGCTCAAATTATTTCAGAACTGTAGTGTTTAATCAAAGATCTTGTGTTGTTTCAAATTTACTTAAGAAATTTGTAGAGAAGAAGGACATTCCACCTGCACTGGATTGCTGTCTCTTGCTCCCTGAGGTATCATTTAGAACTCATATATCCCCGGTGCTGCAGCATTGCTTTGCCATGACCCTACCTTCTAGTCCTAAGAAGCTGGAGGATAGACATGACATTGTGGAAAGGCAGGCACCATTTCTTTTTATGCTCATGCACAGACTGAGGCATAAACTGATACTGAAAATGTATGCTTATATCAAATGAGAAAACAGAGGTGGATAACTGTCTTCCATTCAAGTTTTCTGTCAGAGAAAAGAAATCAGAGGAGAAAACTGGTGTTTACAGAACGTCTATATTATTTACTACAAAACTTTTTTTGTAGTCCTTCTAGGTAATCAGAGAAATTTCCTTTGTGAGCTGCAAACGTACTGTAGATATCTAGCATGCAGCAAAAAAAGGTAATGTCATTTGACAGAGAAAGAAAAAAACCCCACAAAATTATCAACTAGTAAATTGTAGAACAATTTTTCATAGAATCATAAAATTATTTGATTTGGAAGGGACCCTTAAGATTGACTACTTCAGTCCCCCTATCGTGGTCAGGGATACCTTTCACTCTACCAGGTTGCTCGTAGCCACATCCAATCTGGCCCTGAACACTTGCAGGTATGGGACATCATTAACTTCTCTGGACAACCTGTTCCAGTGTCTCAACACTGGCACAGTAGAAAATTTCTTCCTAATAGCTAATCCAAATCTAACCTCTTTTACTTTAAAAAGTAAAAAAGTCCTATCACTATATGTAAAACTATGCCCTTGTAAAAAGTCTCTCTCCAGCTTTCTCATAGGTCCCCTTTAGGTAGTGGAAAGTTGCTACAAGGTTCTCACGGAGCTAACTCCTCTCCAGGCTGAACAATCCCAGCTCTCTCAGTCTGTCTTTCACAGAAGAGGTGTTCCAGCCCTCTACTCATCTTTTTCATTCTCCTCTTTACATGCTCCAACAGGTTCATGTCTTTCTTAAGGTGACAGCTCCAGAGTTGTTCATACTATTGCACATACTATTGCAGGTGGGGTCTTATGAGAGCTGAATAGAGGGGGAGAATCACGTCCCTTGATCTGCTGGATGCTCTTCTTTTGATGCAGTGCAGGATACAGTTGGCTTTCTGGGCTGCCAGCACATATGGTCGTGTTGTATTGAGTTTCTCATCCACCAGCCCCCAAAGCTTTTCTCCTTAGATATTTTCTCAATTCATTCTCCACCCAGTCTGAAATTTTACTCTAGAAATCCTTAATGTTTACTTATTTTCATATACTTAATAAAGTCTTTCTTGAACAACAACAAAATCATTAAACATAATTAGTCCTATTGAAAATATTTCTTAATAGAATTTAGAACATTTTATACCATTTCTTGATGTTAGACTTACTGTCTAACTCTCTCCTCTCTGTAAAAATTGAAAATACTATGGAGATGGGCTAAGACGAGTGGGAAATTGACAATTAAATAGCTACTGTACATGAATGACCTAAAGCTCTGAGTAAGGACACAAGGGAACTATACACTTTGATTGATATAGTTCACAATTTCATTAAATAATGAAGGAAGTAATTCACCTGTAAGCACAAATCCAGAAGGACATGGAAGGACAAATGTAAAGTAAGGAGATACAAATCTTCAAGCAGGCCAAATACCCAAGGAATTGGAAGGACAACTATTTATGCCACTTGAAAAGGTAAAAGTTAGTGAAAGCAAGAATGAGATCTGAAGGAAAATGAAGTCTGCACACATCAAGCCTTTGAAAACAGTAGCTATCTAGAAAACTATCTGGACATCGGCTATGCTGATGTGTGAAGTTTATGTACTCTCTCTACAAAGATTTTTGAAGGACATCTGAGGATTGCATGTTGTTTGATGTACAAGACTTACTAAATCTTGATGGGTAGAGTTTACTTGAAATATGCCTTCTTTGTCTTGTTATGGTGATGGAAATTCTTTCTTCATACTTCAGTAAATGAGAAAACTGATGGCTTGGACCAAAACGTTGCCAAAATTAAACATGTATAACAAAGGCAACCATCCTCAAATTACTCACACCAGGCCCTCTTTACAGTTAATGATACTGCAGGGAACAATTAATTTTATTCTAAGGTAAGTCAGGTAAAATATTTCCTAAAAGTATCTGCTGCTTATCAGCACAGAGGAAGAAATTCTTGCTCAGTAGCAGGCATACATACTGCAACTGCTTAAAACCACATTCAATGAATCTCACCCAACCATGTACATTCCCATTTTGTGCTCTACCATAGCATCTCCTTTTTCCAGACATCAGTAGATTCTGTTCCTTGAAGCATCTATTATTTAGCCACACTTGTCAGAACCAGTCCTTAGAGAACTTTCACAACCTAAACTCCATTGATTTACTTCTCCGGGCACCAGAGTTTGTCTTGCAGACCCATCATAGATTAGAAACCTTCTCCAGTTTGGCAAAAGTCTGTCAAGTTTAAGAAAATGTCATGAACACTTTTTAGCTGATGGAGAAGAGGAGACTGAGGGGAGATCTCATCGCAGTCTACAGCTTCCTCGTTAGGGAAAGAGGAGGGGCAGGCACTGATCTCTTCTCTGTGGTGACCGGTGACAGGACCCAAGGGAATGGTCTGAAGTTGTGTCAGGGGAGGTTTAGGTTCGACATTAGGAAAAGGTTCTTCACCGAGAGGATGGCTGGGTGCTGAAAAAGGATCCCCAGGGAAGTGGTCACAGCACCTATCCTGACAGAGTTTAAGAAGCTTTTGGATGATACTCTCAGGCACACAGTGTGAGTCTTGGAGTCAATGATCCTTATGGTTCCCTTCCAACTAAACATATTCTGTGATTCTGTAATTCTGTGATCTTTTTGTTATTTCTAGCCATTATTATCCCCATGTAGTTAAATCACTTCCAGCTTTTATTGTTAATTCATGTATTTGAAATAGGCATTGTCAATTAATCTGCAAGGCGTAAAACTCATTAAAAACATGTAATGGTCTTTCTCAGGCAGAAGGGACTTCATGAGATAATTTTTTCCATCATCTTACTTTAAAATTTGAATTCTGTTGAGTAACAGATTGGGCTTATTCATGTAAAAGCTCTGAGATTGTATTTACTTGTATTTCAAAGCCAAATATATCTTCTACATTTGTGTGATTTCTCATCATTCTAATCTCACTCTCTAGTACAATGTCTACTTTAAATTTTGCCCTGGGACATAAAGGACTACATTAGAAAATCTCTTCCTAGCATTGCCGGAGACTTGCTTTCTGATGCTGATAAAAAAAAATCACTAAGGGTGGGATTTACTCAAGTTTCATGAGCTCAGTTTCCATAAAAGGAGAGAAATAACTACTTTAGAATTCAATTTGCCTCACCTAATTAAGGCACCTACAAATACTTTAGAATAAGATCGAACCTGAGGTACCTAACTTTAATACTAGGGCTGCACTGAAGACAGATTTATAAAGAAAACCTATCTGTATCAAAACCCCAACATAACTAGCTCAGGTACAGAAATCTAAAGCTAGTTGGGATGAATGGGATGTAGCCCCTGACTGTGTCTCTATTCCTTCCTTTCTTCATTTTTGCTAGAAAACAAATTCAATACGAGTTGCAAAATGTTGTGGTTAATTATAGTTTCCTCCTAGAACATACTACTTCATTCTTTCTTTTTCTATCATCCCAATAAACTCAGCTTCCATTATGCCATGTTTTTTTTCAAAGAAAATTTTATTTTTTTCCCTACTACACAGAGTAGTTTCATAACCTATGGCTATGGGTCTTAAATTAGAGTTTACACTTAGGTAAAAATAATCCATAAATGTAGAAAGTCTTTCATATCTGTAAAAAATAAATACTTCTGTACTTGGGCTTTCTATAGGTAAATATTTCACCTCTAAAGTTTGGATAAATTTAGAAGGGAAGGTTTATGGAGATAAAGAAATCTGTGGAACATATTGTAGTTCCTGTATTGTAACTGACAAAATGCAAATTTGGGTATGTAAAATTATTAAATTAATGTGTTAAAAAGCAAAATAGGTTTTAAAAGTCAGTTGAAGAATAAGACATTAACTTTTATATGCCTTAAAATACTCACTAGAATTTTTCTGTAACTAAGTCAATAATAAATTTTTTAAAAAATCAACATTAACAGAAATCAGTATATCATGTAACAACAACACGAAATAAATATCTCACTGATTGCCTCCTGCCTTTCGGTGCTTAGTTATTGCATTCTGCCTCTGCATTCAGCAGGGCATAATAGAAGGGTTTATTTCTTATGTGATTAAAGTCACAGCTGTTCCCACTTATTGGATTGCTTTAACCCATAAAGTGTATGAAAGGGTTGAATCTCCATTTAAAAATGTAGTTTTCAAGTTCCTCACACTAACATTAAAGAAAAAATATCACTCCTAATGAGGTCCCTCAACAATGCCTTCATTACATTCACATGATGATGATAATGTAAGGAAAGACTTTTATTCATCCCTGGAGTAGCCTCACTGGGTGGATGCTTTTTTCCCCACAACACTTTAGGACTGTATTTTGTAATTCTATAGCAAATATAGCTTTACTGTTCCAATCTAAATGCAGATTATTCTTTGTAATGTGACATATTTATTTAGGCTAGGGTAACGTACAAAAACCTACTTTAAGAATGTGGAAAGGTAACAGATGTCAAACAATGTGTTATGGAGTGTAACAAACAACTAAAGAGACTGTTCTTGGTGAAAACTAAACCTTGCAACCAAGCTGGATCAGAGAGGACGTGTATTGGTAAAGAATGACAGGTAAGATCATTTGTTACCAAAGTTTACAGGGCATCTGCAGGTCTGATCAGCAAAGATTTCTTTAGCTAAATACTAACATTCACACTATAAACATTCCCCAGGCATTATATCACTCGGAACTCTGGGTAATGACTGGAAGCAATCCATGAACAAAGCCAGACAGTCTACAATCATCATACTATTGTCTCAGAGTCAATGGGATGGGTAATTTCACTTGGATCACTGTAACAGATTTTATGAGTGGGAAACCATCCTTCTTTCACAACTTATTAATTTTAATACATATTTCCTCCATGAGAATCCTTCAGCCATTTACCTTTTCCTTTGAATTTTAAGACAAATATTCTGAAGTCTACAGTTTTCAACTTCTCAAGCACCTGAAATGCATAAATATCTTGTTTAAAAAATGACCAGACACTCAGGACATGCTTTTAGTTTTCCTTCTGTTACCACATAGCCTACCCTATATAAAGAACAATCATTGTGAAAAACACTTCGAGCAATCTTAACAGTTCCCAGAAGCTGGGAAAGATCTCTTAGAAACCGTGGCATAATTTAACATGAATGATAGGAAAAGGATCAGCCTTGTTGCTAGACAATGCTCATTACAGGAAAGAAATGGCTTCCACCCAACATTACCTCCTGGTGCTGGGCAAATACTTATTTGAACTGAAAAACTAAAATCCTGTGTCTTGAACTCAAAAGTCATTCCTATGTCATTGTCTCGGGAAGCCATATATTTTATGTTGAAATTTTTTGTTATTATTATTATTCATTTATTTTGTTGAATTCTCAAATTAGAAGGACAAAAGAAAGGAAACAAACCCCACTACTGACAGTAAAAAAAGTTACATGTAAGTTTTCTAGAAGAATGTTTTTCTTATGCAGTATGACACCTGGAAGTGCATACTGTAGGTTTGCTGATATCAGAATATTAGAAAGGGGGAAAGATTGATTTTCATTGACAAAATAAATATGTTCTGCAATTTTGTATGAATTTTTAAAATGGTCAACGGAGGTCTGTCAGAGCAGCCCTAGGAATATCACATTTGATAAAAGTCTCACATATAAAATGGTAACTGTGCAAAACCCAAGAGACTCTTGTGTCAAATGAGGCCAGAAGAGGCTGTTGAATAGCTTCTAAACTTCAACTAGGAATGCCTGCAGATGGAACAAGAGTGAGATAAAATTAAATGTGAAAATAAATCCAATACAACATCACCACTGAAGAAGAAACAAAGCAACCTTGAGAACATCATGTTATTCTCAGGGGAGACCTCAAGATGCTGTAAATTTGTCATTACCCACACCTTCACCCTGCTTAAGGTAGGCCGGATGGCCAGCTTTGGGATCCATAGTGATACTGAAAGAGTAAACATGACACAGGAAAAAGGATAATCACTATGAAAAATTATTTTTTATAAAAATATAGGAATAAGGTTCTTCCTGGAATAATGAGACAATCTGGAATACTACTCTTCTAAAACACTAAGCAGGTTAACAAAAGTTCATAGTTTCATCTAAGCTGCATTTTCCCTTTGGCCTGTAGTAAGATTTTGAGTATAACTTTGTCTCCAGACTAACTTTTTGAAATATCTGGATTGGGGTTATTGAGAAACTGCATGCAGAAAGAATATTATACAGGTTATTTGCCCAATCACTAAGAACAGAATTCAGTCTATTTACTTTTCTCTTCAAAATACCTAGGAAATTTATGATGCTAAGAAATATCACAGTGGAAAAGTGCTGTGGATGTACAGTAAAAAAAAAAAAAAAAACCACAAAAAAACTCAATACTATGCATTTCTACAGAAACACAGAATGCTGCAAATGATAACATTCAAAATGAAACATTAAAATCAACAGTGATTTCAAAATGTCTACGGAGACATATCAGGATAATAAGGGTATTTAGGTACTGAGCTGGGGATAAATTAGTAGTACATCTAAAACCACGATTCTGTAAGGATATAATTTAAAGTTTTGAATTAATTTTCAAAAGTAACAATTTCTCACAGTTAAGTTTCTAAACCAAACTGAATGAATACACTAATACTCTTTCCTAGAAAATATTAATTTTTTTGACCAGTCTGAACATTTTTTCAAAAATGAAAACAGCAAAAAATGGATGAAAGTAAGTATTTATAAATATAAAAATAAAAAAAAAATAAAAATTAGTTATTTCCAGAAATAGCTCTTAAAAGAGTTACTGAAATCAAAGGTTTTCTACTTAAAAATAACCAAATCACTTATTCCCAAAACAGCTTCTTTCACTGTTTCCCTTTATTCTGATCTGTCATATTACTCTGAAGAACTGCCTTAGAAAGCCAAGCACCTGGAGGGAATTTGCCCAGAATACATTAGTTTATGAGACATCCTCATGCGTGGCACCTGTATTACTGCCTTGGTTTTGGCTGAGAGAGTTACTTTTCTTCTTAGTAGCTGGTATTGCACTGTGTTGTGTATTTAGCATGAGAATAATGTTGGGAATACACTGATGGTTTAGTTGTGGTTCAGCACTGCTTGCCCTAAGTCAAGGATTTTCAGCTTCACATGCTGCCCTACCATCAAGGAGGTTGGAGGTGTACAAGAAAATGGAAGGGGACGCAGTTAGGACAGCTGATCCGAACTGGCCAAAGGAATATTCCATAACTTATGGCATAATACTCAGCATACAAACTAGGGGAAAAGCTTGCTGGGAGGCTGCTGCTCCAGAACAGTCTGAGCATTGATCTGTTGGTGGTGAACAATTGTTTTCTATGCGCATCACTTGTTTATCTTGGCTTTTATTTCTCTCTTTTTTTTTTTTGTTATTTTCCTTTTGTTACAATTTTTACTATTATTATTATAATTATTATTGTTGTTATTATATTTTACTTCAATTATTAAACTGTCCATATATCAACCCACAAGTTTTCTCACTTTTTCAATTCTCTTCCCCTGTCCCCCAATGGTGGAGTGAGTGAGCATATATGTAGCGTTGAGTTGCAGTCTGGCGTTAAACCCTGACAGTTACAAGAGCTGGATTTTTGAGCAATCAGTCTTTTCTGTTTTCTTCTTGGAGAGGGTTGCCTGTTAAGGGAGAAGTGGGTAGGAGAGTAAGTAGTGATACAGGTAGCAGCTGGGCAGCTTTCTCACAATTTTTTCCCCTTGCAGCCTCCAGGAAAATAATTGTTTGCTAATTGAAAATTGCAGGTGTCCAAAAAGAAACAGTTCTGGTTTATAAAAAAGAGTGTTATATGGAAGGAAAATTAATAAACAATCCTTTGTTCCAAAATATCATTATATTTATTCCATATGTGTGTTTATTGCTAATGAACAGAAACACCTGGGGCAGGGCTGGCGGTGACGGCATTGAGAAATGGGTCAGAAACAGTAGGAAGTGTTGAACAGTGTTCTGCAAGGTGACACTGTGCAATTCCAACACTGTACAAATACCTTGAATGCTCTGAACTATATTTTCAAACATGTAATCAGAGAAGACCACATTTTCTAACATGTGATCAGTGCACAGACTGGAAGCAATGGACTTCTGAGTGACCCATGTGAATCCAGTAACGATTCATCTTCCCCATGTGATGTGCTAGCACTGCAGTTGAGGGAATGGAATTTGGAACCACAGGAATGTTTCCCGGGATCATAAAGCCCATTCACATTAGACTTTGACCCAGATGTGTAACTCTGTGTGTCAGTGAGAACTTCAGTCCTAGGCAGCACCACTGCCTGTTCGCAAATCTTATTCTTGGCTATTCTGGCTTCAAATGTTGGGTGGTAAAGTGGTGAGTAATAAATGAGGTATAGATGGAAAGAATAATTGTGATAAATTGGATTATGATACAGGTGACTTAAGCAGACCTGTGTCACTCGCAACTCAGCGTGTACTTAGTGTTCACTTCACACTAGTCAGTACCAAAACTGAATAGGTAAGAAGCAAATTATCTTGACAATGTCAGAGACTTTTAAGACAGATACATGTGGGGACTAATCCATGCTAGTAAGGCAGGGTGATGGGAATATCTGTTAGGATGATTCCAAATGAAGGTATTCTTGAATCCAGTCATTTTGGTGTAGCAGAGGAGTTTGCAAGGGCAGCCATATTTTATGTTTCCTGTGTGGTCTCTAAACCAGTTTTCTCCTACAACACTCCCAGAATATACCAGAGACAAAATAGTGCTAGTAAGGAAATCAATTCTCAAGTATGCTGCAAGCAACAGTCATTTTGGACAATTTTCAAGTCTATTGTTGACTAGAACTTCAGCTTCGTTTATATGCAGAGAGAATACTTTCAAGGACAAATACACCTGCAGTAAAGCACAAGAAAATTAAGAGTCAAGTGCACCGAAACACAGGGAAAGTCTATGGGAACTAATCCCTACTGCTTTTTAATATCATAATATAATACTATTGCTATTGCTTTGATTTTTATGAAGTAGTAATATGGGGGATCTACCACATTTGCTTAACCACCAGCTAATTTGGCCACTTGTTTCTGTAAGTGGTTATGTAACTTATAGTCTCATTGTTTCTTCTTTCTGAAAAATGTGAAAAGGAGAAAAGTAATAAAGTCTTTTCTATCACTTTACACAGCTTAATTCATTTAATTTAGAAAAAGAGGATGTAAAGTTCATTCAGAATGTTGTTTTTTTGATTTAATAGGTTTTTGTTCCTACTTAGCACTGTGGTATAGAAGTGTTCAGGAAAAAAGGCAGAAAAGAATACAGTTCATAGACCTAAGGGAATTTTAGGTTAGTTTTGTGGGGTTATACTCTATGTAATCATTTTTTTTTTTTTTTTAAATCTCTCTGATATGCAATTTATATCACAGAATCACAGAATATGTTGACTTGGAAGGGACTCATAAGGGTCATCGGGCCCAAACCTTAGCCCTACACAGGACCATCCCTGAGAGTCACACCATGTGCCTGCAAGTATCATCCAAAAGCTTCTTGAACTCTGTCAGGATTGGTGCTGTGACCACTTCCCTGGAGATCCTTTTTCAGCACCCAACCATCCTCTTGATGAAGAACCTTTTTCTAATATCCAACCTAAACTTCCCCTGACACAACTTCAGGACATTCCATTGGATCCTGTCACGGGTCACCACAGAGATCACTGCCTGCCCTTCCTATTTCCCTCACGAGGAAGTTGTAGACTGCAATGAGGTCTCCCCTCAGTCTTCTCTTCTCCAGGCTGAACAGACCAAGTGACCTCAGCCACTCCTCATATGGCTTCTCCTCAAGGTCCTTCCCTATCTTTGTTACCCTCCTGTGGACACTCTCTAAGAGCTTAATATCTTTTCTATACTGTGGTGCTCAAAACTGCACACAATATTCCAGGAGAGGCCACACCAATGCAGAGCAGAGCGGGACAATTCCCTCCCTCGACCAGCTGGCAATGATTTGCCTGATGTCCCCGAGGCTGGTCCTCCTGGTTTCCAGGGACACTGCTGACTATGCATTCCCATAAAAGGGATGCCCAGGAAGCCATAAAGCTTTGTTATGTATCTTATAGCTTTTGCAATTGTTGCCAAGAGACCATGGAGAAAAAGACTCCAGGCCAATTTAGTGTATAAGGTAAGATAAAAAGACCAGATTCTTTAATCAGGCCCAAAGGCCCAGGGAATACACATGATGCCCACGCACTCAGACAGTGGTTCTATCATTCTGTAATAAGGTCCATCCAATCCCAGAACTATCCACCCCCAGTTCTGCTCAGTTCTGCCCCCCGACACACCCCTTCATAAACTGGGTCTGGGGTCTTTGGGAACCCTTCTTTCTCATCTTCATCTTCTTCAAACCACATAAATTCCTTGGAGCTCCTTCGAAGTTCTGGACTTGATGATACAACTACACAACTACTTCTAGAATCTACAAAAAGCTAAAAAAACCCAGAAAGCTCTGAGGTATCACAGTCTTTGGAAACAAACAACTACAGAAGTATAAAGGCAACAGATAAAATGCCCTCTATTTCTCAGGAATGAGTGGACATCCAGCTCCTAAGATCTTTCCCTAGATCATATCTGACAAACCATTTCCCATCAGTATGTTTTGATATTTCAAACCACCTAGTTCTGGTGTACTATCATTAACAATTACTATTTTAAATGAAAATCAGACAGTTTCAGAAAGAAGTTAAAGTAATAACTTTTAAGTAATTATAAGCAAGATCCTATAAAAGTCTGTTTAAATATTGATTGAAATGAAGTATTTATATTTCAGCTGTCGAGTTCTACACATTTTGTAGTATCTTCTACAATTTTATATAGCTACAGAAGCATAATCCATAAGGCAGATCATCAACCACTTCAAGTTGTAAAACTCCATTTCTATCATAAATTTCTTGAATTTCTTGAAGCACATTAGAGATAATCAATTTTTTTAAAATATTGTATGAAGTATGTTGTAATCTATATATTAGGGAATCAGCTTCATATAAGGCTTATCCTTGTCTGACTTTCTGCTCTCCTGTATATATTTCTCTCCATTTGACCCTCTCAAAATCATGCATGCATACATACAGAAAAAAGGTCACCGCCCAGAATTGCTCCCTAAGCAACTCTTCTTTATTCTAAATCCACAGAAAAAGGATTAGTTAGCATCTGCTGAAAGTGAACAAAAGAACACAAGGACAGAGAAATTCATGTGGCACATTATTGAATACATTCTTCTTGAAAAGCACTACAAAAAGAAGGAGGGTTATACTGGGAAGAGAGAGTTTTACTTTACTTTCATTATACATTCCTAGCTTCGGTAGGGTTAATAATCTGCTTCCTTCCACTAAAAGTGAGAAAGAAGATCTCATGAAGATTTAGCATTATCCTTCCCTCCCTCTTTTTTTTGTTATAAAAAAGGAAGAGAGAGGCCTAAATTACTTTTCATCCAGTTCATACAAAGAGTAAATTCAGTGATGAAATAGAAATGAGAAAGCTGGTGGAAAGAGTTTCATATTAATTATCAGAAAAGCAGATGGCTGCAAAAAGGCCTCCTAAAATCTAACACGCTTCAGGTTTAGTCCTTTTATGTCATCAATTCTTGACTACACCAAATGAATGATTTAAAAAAAAAAAAAGAAAGAAAGAAAATGAGAAGATGGAACTATGAGATGGGCAAAGTGAAAAAGAGGTCTGATACAACTGCAAACAGAGGTGAGAAAGTAGAAGAAAGTAGAAAAGTAGAAAGACAGTCAAGATATTTGCAGCAAAAGGATCAAAGGATAAGTACAGAGTGTTGAGAAGAAGGTGAGAAATGCTGGTGGGTAGTGTGGAAAAAAACAGGGAGAAAGGACAAATAGTTGAATGAAGAAGTAAAATCTATAGTGCTACAAGTTGAGTTAGAGTGAGAGGACAGGTGAAATGAGTAGACAGAAATATAAAATCTTAAAAAAAACATAAATAAAATCAAGTAACCTATCATATGAAAAGGAAATTAATAGACTTTAAATGAAACTGCTGAAAAGGAAGTAAAGGTAAAAACATAAAAAAGGGTCTGATATAATTTTTAGTTATGCGTAGCAGTAAGCATATTGCCATAATATTAAATCACTACATTGTAAATAAGACAGAAGATGTTTATAGTACTCTATTTCAAGAAAAATAACAAAGAGGAAACTCTGAATACACTTCTAATTAGAAGGATCTGGTCCAAAGCCATTTTTAACAGTCGGAACTTCCGTAGTGTAATTCCCCTTTGCTCGGCACCAGTGAGGCCTCAAATCCCATGTTTGGTTTTGGGCCCCTAATTACAAGAAAGACATTGAGGTACTGGAGGATGTTCAGAGAAGGGCAGAAAAGCTGGTGAAGCGGCCGGAGCACAGGTCTTATGAGAAGTGACTAAGTGAGCTGGGGTTGTTTAGCCTGGAGAAAAGAAGGCTCAGGGGAGATGTTATTGCTCTCTACAACTACCTGAAAGAAACTTATAACCAGGAGGGATCAGCCTCTTCTCCAAGGCTAGTGATAGGATAAGAGGACATAGTCTCAAGCTGTGCCAGGGGAGCTTCAGGTTGGACAACAGGGAGATTTTCTTCACTGAAAGGGTAGTCAGGCGTTAGAATGGACCACCCAGAGACATTATGGAATCATCATCTCTGTAGGTATTCAAGAAACAACTGGACATGGCACTTAGTGCTGTGGTCTAGTTGACAAAGTGGTGATTGGTTAAAGGTTGGACTTGATGATCTTGAAGGTCTTTTCCAACCTTAATGATACTGTGATTAGAGGAAAGGGCCTCAAGTTGTGCCAGAGGATGTTTAGATTAGATATTAGGAAAAATGTTTTGTCACAGAAAGGGTGGTTAAGCATTGAAATAGGCTGCACAGAGATGTGGTGGAATCACCATCCCTGGAAGCATTCAAAAATGTATAGGTGTGGTGCTTAAGGACATGGTTTAGTGGTGGACCTGGCAGTTTTAGGTTACTTGGTTGGACTTGATGATCTTAGATGTCTTTTCCAACCTTAATGATTCTATGGTCACTCTCATAATTTTTTTTCCCCCCTCAACACACACGCCACTATGCAGCACTTTGGTCCTTCTTAAATATACTTTCCCATACACATATACAGCTTGCTGCTGCAACCAATACAACAGATAATAAAATTCAATGCTCAAGGAAGGTGAATACTTTATTTCTCTCTAATATTGTGCATAGCTTCCCCATCCTTGATGATAACCTCCATTCTTTTTCTTTCCCTTCTGAAATAGAGACACTGAAGATGCCTTCATGAGAAAGAGAAGTAGGATGAATGAAGTCAGAGACCAAAAAACAAGTAGACACATGACTGAACAGACAACATCACTGGGGAAGAAAAAACCTGTTAGGACCAGCAGAATACTACTTCAAGAAGCCATCGGTATATGGGTAGTTATCATTGTTATTGATAATTTACAGGAAGAAATTGGCAGTTTCCTTCATTAAGTGGCAAGGTTTTGGCCACTGTGAGGAGAAGCTGGGGCTGTCTGGTCCCGAACAGAAAGCCAGTTCCAACCATCTCCAACAGATCCACTGCAGGGCACAGCTGAGTTCATCACCAATGCTAGTGACAGCTCTGGAAAACCATATTTAAGAAATGGTAAAATAACTCACAGAAGAGTGATTGAAAAAGAGAAGAGTGAATGACAACCAGAAGAGTGATAAACAACCCAAGACCAGTGGAGAAGGAGAGGGCTGAGGTGCTCCGGGTGCCAGAGCAGGAATTACCTTAGAGCCCATGGAGAAGAATACATTGAAGCTGACTGTTCCCCTGCAGCCTAAGGAGGACCGTGCTGGAGCAGATATCCACACTGCAGTTCTTAGAGGTACCCACACTGTACCAAGTGAACACTCCTTAAAGAGAGGCTGAGGAGAGTTCATGCTGGAGCAGGCTTCTCTCGAAGGATTGCACCACACAGAGAGGACCTACTCTGGAGCATGGGAAAAGTACAAGGAGGAAGGACTGGCAGAAAGGATCTATTATGAACTGATTGCATCCCCTCCATCCCCTATGTCCCTGAACTACAGAGGAAATGAAGTTGAGCCCTATAGACTGTGGGGAGAAAGAACTTGAGCGCATGATGACAGCTGGTGAATACTCTCCTTGTCTTTTTATCAACCCACAAGCTTTTTTATCTTATTTTCCTCCACCTGTTCTGTTGAGGAAGAGGAGTGAGAGAACAGCTGGGTTGATTTCTGCACAGCAGAACCATATAGTTATACAGTGATGCAATGGCTATTTTGTATTTCCACCCTTCCCATGTGAGTATACCTGCTTGATTTCATGCTGGATAGGTAAATCCATGTAGTAGAGATTAAGAAAACATTTAGATAGAGTTTACCTCTTCTTTATATTATACACAGTAATCCAAAATTTTGTTGACATATACAAAACACATGAAAAATATACCCCTTGACTTCGCACCCAGTCCTCTCCCACACCTGAAGGCAAATTCATCCCTGTTTTAAGAATAATATTTAAAGATGACTGCACAGTTAGTGCATAATTACTGATTTGGAGAAGTAACATGAAATTTTAAGCCTGATTCTCTACTGTTTTGTCCATAAGGCGATGAAATGCATCATGGCAAAGAAGACCGACCACAGGGAAAATGAAAAGTAACCAAATGCAGCTTCCCATCTTTAGCTGCAAGCTGTGTTTCTCAATTAGATACCACAAAATGATGTATATGAATCTGAGTGATAACACTATTAACTTGCTGGTAAATTAAAATTATTTATATTGGTCATCTTAAATGAGAGTAAAATACTTTTACCCACTGGGGGAAGAAAGACTGTCTTTTCTTCAAATGTGTTCAGCATAATCCCTGACTTGGGACTCTACAGATTACTGCAATTCAAATGTTGAATCATAATAATTATGTTAGAGAATTAAAAAACAGTATTGGGACTAATTTTGTATCCTTCCACTTCAAAAATCCAGGCTCTTTTAGTTATCTTCAGTCAAGCCATACAAGACTCAGAGGGAGCCATATAAAGAACTAAAAATAACCTTACATAGCTTTCCTAGGCATAAAAATATCATACTTTGACCTTAGAATCTTCCTGGGACAGAATTAAATTCTGCCTATGTCCCACTTGGACAATGAAAAATTTCTTTTCTAAAATCTTCTTTTTAGAATTAGATTTTATGTACAATTAAGAATAAATGCACATAATCTGCTTTAAACTTCATGTAGACTCACAAATAACCTGTCAGTCCGAGCAGGTGTCAGTTGTGGATGCACAAGTGCAATGAGTCAAAGGACAGTAAAGTGGCAGATATTAACAAGGCCAAGAGCAAGTGGGGCTCTCCAGTAGGAGTGTGTAAGTAGATATGTTTCATACTAGACTTCAGACCCTAACTGTTATGACTTTATTCATCAGAATTAAACTGATTTTACATGAAAAGGAAGAATGCTTTTATGTTAAGCCATGATAACCTCTGTGTCAAACCTCTCAAAATTTAAATAGAACAACAACAGAGTTTATGTTTTTTAAAGATAAACTTGCTTTCTCCATGCGAGGGCTGTTACACCCTAGTTTTCTGTTACTAGAAGTCCTTTGAAGTAGTGGTGTTATGGCAACCAAAAGTATTAATGATGGGGAAAATTAACTCCTCATCAGTAGTCCAGAACCATTTACTTTTAAAAAAGAAAGAAAAAAAAAAGGTAGAAGAGAAAGATTGGACAGAAAAAGGTGCACAATATGACTTTGAAGGACAATCTAATGCTCTAAATACCACACAAGAAATACTTTATATATTTATGCACCATGGCAATTTTATAAACTTCTAAGTTTTCTTTTTCATTGCATTTTGTACCTCTCAAAATGAATTGATATTCTTCCATTGTGTTTCATTTCCATTTTGAAAGAGACAAAGAACTTCCTGCATGAAAATACTCCAGAAAGATTTCCAAGGTTAGCTTTATGACAAAGACATTTTCAAATCAAACACAATTATTGTAATACATTCCACACTAGATTCTGATACTTTTGCATCTTGATTAGCATCAAATTTGTTTTATTGAACAGTTTTATTCTGCCAGTTAAAAATTAATCATTATTATTGTGTTGGGGTTTATTATCCCACACATAGTGCACAAAGTAATACAAATAATCATGTCTCTTCAGGCTGAATAGAAAATTGATACTGTATACAGTCTTGCTAGAAACTTGCCCTGACAAGATTAGTAGAAGTATTTTGATTCTTTATGACATGTGAAAATATTGAGATGGGAGAGTTGTTTTCTGGCAATCTTCTTCTTAAAAAAACCCTATACTAAAACCAAAATCTACTACTATACACATATATTGGGAGATATTCATAGAAAGGTTTGAATGGGTTATTTACATACAGAGTAGTGCATTTCCACATTGCTTTTCAATTCCTTTGGGCTTCAATGTCTTTTCAGGGTGGTTTGGGTTTTTTTTTGTGTGTTTGTGATTTTTTTGGTTGGTTGGTTGGTTGTTTTTTTGTGAAAGAAAAATCTTAGTAATTTTAAAAGAAAATGAATGGATGCAGCCTCCTTGAGGAAAAATATCTGAGTAAATTTAATTTTTCCAACTTTGAAGCTATAAAAATCTGAGACTTTCTTAAAGTATTTAACATTTTTTTGCAGATCCTGGGAATTAGGTAGTCCTGAAAAAATGGTAGTCCTGATTTTATAAGACCTATTACTTATAATAATTTCCATTTGTGAAAAGTGTTAGCTTCTGCAGAATAGATATAGTGGATTTTTTTACAGTCAGTTATATCAGGGCAGTGTGTTGCATGAACTTTGAAATCTTATGCCATAGTCATAATGAACATAACCTGCAGTCAAATCTGTAGCATTTAAAAAACTGGTAGGTCCACACCTTCATTGAATCCATTAAAATGACTTTGCTGTTTGACTTGGATACTGACTTGCAGAGGAGGTTATAACTAGGAGGAGGTGGAAGAAGGTGAGAAGGCAGAAATAAAACTTTTATACATATATATATATATATATGTATGAATTTATTAATGTTCCTTCTAAGAACACCCTCCCTAATGTATGCAGTTTTCCGCCACTGCCAAGCATCTGCATCTAAAGATCTAATCAATTGGAACATATATTTAGTGTTATTCAGTTTACAGGGATACCATGGGGATCATTTTATCACTAATTGTTCATTGATTTCCATAATTGATATACTTTCTCCAAATCATGCAAATAGCAATTACATTACTAGTGGCTTTACTATTTTGAACTACTTTTTCTAAACGAAAACAGAATAAATAAGTTAGTATTAGCACTATTCAAAACTAGTGTTACTATAGCTCTTTTTCTGACATTGATAATACAGGACGAGTCATTGCAAGTATCTTAAAAGAGTGCATGCCTTAACTATCTGTCTATTGCATATTACAGTCAAAAGAGCCTTGACTCATCTGCTCACAGGTGTGAACGCTTAAAATCTTACGTAATATCCTACCATGTTTTCTTGGTTTTTAGCTGCCAATTGACAGTCCATGAGTTTTACTGGTTTTGTTTTACCAATCAACTGCTTATATTGAAGATATTGTGGACAAACAGGAAAAAAAACCAAGAACATACTTTTTTATGATTGAAATCTTGATAATTCATTCAAATACTTATTATTACTCCAGATTCAATTATTACAGGTTAAAGAAAAAAAAAAAAACACAAACAAACAAACAGAAAAGATAAAATTAGTACTGTTTTACAGAAAGAAGTTTTATAATAGGTAACAGTTATTTACTCTCTTGATTAACCCTGAAATGTGTTTAATCCATTTTAAAAAAAAACACCTAACCGAACCAGCCAACCAAACAAACTTGAACCATGTAAAAATTAGGTTCTTGGTATTTAAAAAAAGTTCAGCCAAAGAAAGTCTGACCGTCTCATTCCTGAGACCTTGCAAAAGCCATACAAAGACTGTAGCTTAATACTAACATTGTCGACACTGTATTACTTGTCTACATGACTCTATAGTCTTAAATGAAGTCCACTCCATTTAGGGATTGTCAGGAGTGTTCGGTGGTCTTCTCAGTGTCTAGCATTGTCTAACATGCCCACGCACAGGGGAATACCTGGTTTCAGCTAGTTAACTATCTCCTCATTACTTCAGGAACTGAATAGTTTCTAATATGTCCTGTGGTAGCTATATAGTGCTTAGATCAACTGTCTCAAATAGGGATTTAGTATCACTTGAGATATCCTGGACTATGAATCTTGTTATCTGCCTGCCAATGTAGAGGAGTGTGGCAAGCTGACTTTGGGTGGCCATCAGGTACCCTCCAAGTTCTCCATCACTTTGATGGGATGGGGGACAAAATACAACAAAAACTCATGGGTAAAGATAAGGACAGGGAGATCACTCAGCAATTACTTTCACAGGCAAAACAGACATGACTAAGGTAAAATAATTTTATTGCCAATTGATAACAGAGTAGCATAATGAGAAAATATGAACAAATCTAAAAACACAGCTTCCCCCAAACCCATCCACTTTCTAGTCTCAATTTCACTCTGGATTCTTCCACCTCTTCCCCTTTGAGCTGTTCAGGGAGATGAGGAATGGGGGTTGTGTGCAGTTCATCACAGATTATCTCTGCTGCTCTGTCCTCCTTCATCCTCTCTTCCTACTCCAACATGGGGGCCCTCCCACAGGATGCAGCCCTGCACCAGCGTGAGTCCCAGGGGCAAACAGGTCATGAGAGAAAAAATTTGCTCCAGCATGGGCTCCTCTCCATTGGCTGCAGTTTTTGCAAGCAGTCTGCTCTAACATGGGCTCTTCACAGGCTGCATCTTCCTTCAGGGCACTTCCACCTGTTTCACCATGGGGTCCTCCGTGGTCTTCTGGTGGATATCTGCTCCACCACAGGCCTCTATGGGCTGCAGCGAAACAACTTGTGTGGTCATTATCTTCACCATGGACTGCAGGGTTATCTCTACTCAGGTGCCTGGAGCACGTCTCCCCTGCTTCTTAACTGACCTTAGTGTCTGCAGGGCTATTTCTCTCATATTTTGTTATTCCTGTCTCACCGTTGCTGTTGTGCAGTGTTTTGTATCTCTTCTTATATATGTTGTCACAGAGGCACTACCAATGTCACTGATAAACTCATCTTTGTCCACCACTGGATCCCTGTTGGAGCTAGCTGGAACTTGGGGATCAGTCAGACAAACATGGGTGGGCAAAGCTTCTCACAGAAGTCACTCTTGAAGCCCTACTGTTACCAAAAATTTGTCACATAAGCTGAATACAAGAAGCAAAAATTTCCATATAGTCTACATCATATCTCTCAGCGCCAAGGAGATGTCTCAGATACTCCAGGTCATTTTAATTAGCACTTGGCACTTACAATAGGGCAATCATACAAAACCTGTAAGTGATAGCAAAACTCTTCAGCTGACCAAGCATATTTTAGAGCAACACAAATAACTCGAGAAGCTCAGCTGGCAGTGTTGATTACAAGCTTAGTTCACTTGCCTTAACTTGGGAGTCGAGTGCCATTTTGGACACTCTGGGAAAATGCAAGGTGTCACAAACTAGTTATCAGATAAAATAGAGTATCCACAGAAACATAGTCTTTGATAACCAGGAGTGGAGGCTAGTCCTAGAAGATCTGTAGGGGCCTTAAAATTAGAAGAGATATATTTCTCCTCTGATTTCGAGATTTTATTTATTTCTTCCTTCTTCCTCCCCTGCCCAAATACATAATTCCAATACTAAGATGTTTAGAATTAGGTAATATATCTCTTCTATTTTAGAATACTCTAACCACCAAGTCATAAAATCAGGCTTACATATGCCTAGTTAATATTTAATCACTTTATGTATAATGGAGCAGCTTTGGTAGAAGGAATTGAGAGATATCTCTCTCCTGAATAACCTTCAGACTAACAATTAGTTAATCTCAATGGAAATTTAGTCTCAGATTCTTGAATTCAAGAACAAAATGAGCCTTTGTCTGTCATATCCTTTGTGATAGCTATTATCATGAACTTACTGCATGAAAAGGTGCTAAGAGTACTACCACGTTTTTTAAAAGAGTGAAAAAGGAACAGGTTCAATATTTGACCCATTCTATGTGGTTGGTAACGTCGCTGTTTCCTTTGAGAACGCACACAGGATCATTCTTGAGGAGAAAAGACAATGCAGAAAGAATCGTGCCTTGCAGAATACACCACCTAAGGAGTCTTTCTGCTGTACCTTTTGCAATCGGATATGTCTATCTCGTATTGGCATCATTAGCCACCAACGTGCTTGTAACAAATGTGGGTAGAGCCTTCCTAAATCTTTGTTCACGAAGCCCAACCATGATGTGGTTGGAACTGTCCTAGGCATTACTAGCTTTCCTTCTCCACAGTGAGTTTGCTACTAATAAAACAATAATAAAATATATAGAAAATAGTAAGGTTTGCGTAGGTGGACTGTCCTTGAGCAACTCACTCGTGTATTAAGAACCAGCAAGCTATATCAGTAATCAATGACTTATCTGTAAGACACTTTTTCCTACTATAATATTTTTATTGCATGAAATATAAGGGGAAAAAGACCTTTCATAAAAAATTTCCTTTGTGAGCCTCCAGGCTTATTATCACAAATTTATTCAACATGTTACTTTGTTTGAAGACACTGCAAAAATATAAACTCGTTTGTGAAAAACACGTCAAATCTTTTAAATCCTTTTTCATACATTAAATACAATCTTGAAACCTAATGTTCCCAATTCTTCAGTGTCTAACAGACTGTAATTATTTGCATCCACAGAAAATTAGTGTGAGTGAAAGAAAGACTGTACTATATTCATCTGCTAATGTGTACACTTACTTTGTTTAGGAAAGAAATACTGCAGGAAACAAACAGAAGATTGTTCCCTCAATCTGATTTTGTTATATCTCCCAAGAATTTGTATTAGGTCTTGTAATAATGGATGAGAAGGCTCGAGGAACATTACTCAAGATTGTCTACATGCAAGGAATCACAAAGGCAAGGTTTAATATTCATATTCCGTTAAGATAAAAATAGTTGCTTTACACTAAAAACTTGTGAAGATTGATCACTGGAGGTAAACTTCTTTATGACAGAGATTTTCAAAGGTATAAATAATTTTGTGCTACCAGTTCCCATCTACTTTCAATAGGAATTAGAACTTTTATAAGACACAAAGACAAGCCAGGCACCTAAGTGGTGGTTGCTTTTTTTCTGAACTATTCTCCAATTGTGCCAATAACATTTGTCATTCTTATAATCAATCCAGGTAATTTTTGACAATTATTTATTAAAGTACTGCCATATATTTTTTAAATTGCTATAAGATTTTTTCCATGTAATCAACAGACTCATCTAATTCTGACAAAGAATCTTTTAGTGACAAGAAATGTATGAAATGTCTATTTTAATCTAATCTTCTTTAATGTAATCAACTACTTCTGAGAAAGATTACTTTATGGTCATTTACTGACTTAATTTCCTATGCATGGCTTAAGAATAGTGGTAAGCAAGCCATAAAGTCAAGATACAGAATGGTCCTTAGATACCCAGCACAAAGAATTCAAAGAACTTGAAAACCAATGAGACAAGTGATAGGGAGGAACCAAAAAGATGGAAGTAAATAATGGGCATTATAGTGTAGCTACATAAAAGATGCTACTAAGTAGCATAATGTATAAATTTTTAATCCCCCAAACCAGTCAAAGAATCCACAGAAAACAACTTTTCTTCAGCACAACACTAATTTCCTTTGATTTTTTCTGTGACCATACATGGTAGTCAGACAGTGTAAAAAAGGAGCCAACAGTCAGTGATGTCATACACTTCCAGTCAACAGATCAAAAGGGATTTGGATGAACAAAAAAAACGTTTAAAAATTAATCCGCTGAGGTTAGACCCACAATGTTATTTCTCTTTTTTTCCTTCTTAACTAAGATGATGAGACTTTGTGAGTGAAACAATGATTTTTCCCAATAAGTCATTTTTGTTTGGTTGTTTTTTTTCCTGAGCTGCCGCCTCATTCTTTAACACTGTCCAGTGGACAGATTTCTTCATGATAAAAAACCCTACAAAACCAGAAACAAACAAAAAAACCCTCCCACCCTTCTTCCCCCCCCCCCCCCCCCAAAAAAAAAAAAAACCAAAACAACAAACAACAAAACATATTCTGTTCAACCAAACACTTTGAATGCCTTCAGGGGCTATGATGGATTGTAAATGATGGTGCAATGCAAAGGAGACCTGGGAAATACACAGGTCCCTGAAAAGTATAAACATGAGAAAATAACAAAGACACCAAGTGTGCAAACACTTGGTCAGTTAATGGACAATGAAGGAATGTAACCTTTGGAGCTGACTAAAACTGGTTTTAGTAATAACAAATAAAACCACAGAATAAGTCTTCAACATATGCAAAATACAGTACTTTTAGATATAATAGGGAGGTTTAAAACCATGTAGAAAGAGCAAGTAAGCAGACCATGTTAACTAACACAGAAAAAACCTCAAGCAGATCTTGTGTGAGGAGGGAGAACTGTCAATGCTAAAAACACATTACTCTCAGAAAGGAACATGGGATACTGAAGACACTGTTATCTCCTCCATTTTCTCTCTAAAAAACTAGAACACCCAAGGCACTGTAAAGGTCACAATAGCAACAAAGAAAGGTGTAAATTCTAGACAGTCTCTGTGTAGCATTGCTGGAAATTAGTGTATTCTTCTCACCTAAATTTCATGCGATCAGGCTCCTTGCACTTATATATTTGCTGTTAAAATTTGTTGGGGGACATCTGGAATTTCATACAGAAAGAATTTTATGACCTTAAACCCTCAGATAATAGAAATTAGATGAAAGGAGTACAAAATTCAAGGTCCCAGGAACCTCTCTTATAAGGTAGAAAAATGTCAGCTGGAAACAACTGTAAAATAAAGGCAGTCACCATAGTATGGTGGGGAGCCTTATATATGATGAAACCATTAAAAAAGAAAACTGAGATAAATCATGGAGGTACTTCCAGTAACAACAGAAAATACTCAAGCCCTTTCATAATTTACCGCTGAGATTAAGTCAGAAAATGTTACACCATCTGGCCATCTCTTTAAAATGAAAATAAACTGAAACTTGCAGAGGACTAGCAAGTGAGTCTATTTTATGAGAGAAGATATTAAGCTTTTTGAACAGAACAAAGACTGAGATAAGTATGATTATAATTTATAAACATTCACAGAGTGAAACACACTGGGGAAAAGCTATTTATTTTAAAGAACAGTGATGACCAAGGGAGGAACTGGTCTAAAATTCATAAATTCACATTTGAAATTAAGACCTTTAGAGATGTAAGGTTTTGGGAAAGTCTTTCAGTAAAGGCAAGAAAGAAAAAAAACAGCAAAAGTAATTACTGCCTCAGTATAAAGTATGCAAAGTGTTGCATGCTGTTACAAGGAAGTGAATTCATTAACAAAAATTTCAAAAATTTACTTCTCACCTCTATAGCACTACAAACTGTTGCATTTTGTCCTACAAATGCATTCAACAATTTTTGTAAACATTTCTACAACAAAGCAACTTGTAGATGCATTAAAATCTCTCATACCTAGCTTGCAGATAATAAGATATGTATTATATAAACTAGGTAAAATTCAAAATATTTCATACAAATATAAAAAACAACACCATATTTCTCTGTGATTTGACAATTTGTTTCTTATAAAATTAACAAAGAGCTGAAAAAAACTCTTCTCTCTTTCCCATCTAATCAGCTACCTATTAATATGACAATTGATTGTCCAAGAATCTTAAAAAAATTAGAGTAAAGCAGTCCATATAGTTTTAGATTCGACTGGTGTGAAAAGGGCATTCTGACATCTCAATTAAACCTGTGTTCAAATCTCTATTAAGCCCGTGGAAAAAACCTTCACTGAAAAAATAAAGATCTTTCAAAAAGTTTAAATTTTTAATATCTTTGCATATGTGTATGATTTTTTTTCTCCTGTCTCTGGAAGAATAATAGCATTTGTTACTATCACCACGTTATGCAAATGCTTTAAATAATATTTAAGATATTCATCTATCCTAAATAATGAATGACTGTTTTCCAGAGAACTTAAAAGTCTATTAGAATTAGAGAAGTCAAGAGGTAAGACACATCTCTTAAATCCTGTCAAAATAACAATTGAGAATGTAGGAATGACATGTATTCCATTCCAGTAAGATCCTTTTTACTCACTTCACAATTGTTTTAGTTGAATTAAGTAGTAGCTCCTACTTTGTTATGGATACCAATATAAGATTTTTGTTCATTTTAACAGTTCTCCCTAGAATGTTTCTTTATACATCTAAAACTATATGGAAAACATTATGCCAATGTCTATGAAATTAAAGTTATAATTACGTTATAAGGATTAAATTAATGTTTGTCCTAACATTATAACAACTGTGTACCTGTGTGTCTGTGTGCAACAAAATGCATTTAACCCAATTCCTTAGGTAGTCCTAAGCAGCTATGCAGTAACATGTTGGCTGGAGAATCTGATCACCCCAAGAACTTCACAAGTCAGTTCCTGATGTAGAATTCACTAAACTATATGCACATAATTTTAAATAGTCTGTAGAAATGGCTTTTACAGTTGCAGGCATGCTTGTATAGGGCAGCTTTTTGTATGTAGAGAAGTTAACAGGTGTTTTGTACATAGAGTAAGATAATAGAAATTGGTTATGTAGTTGTCATGCAGGATCATGAGCCAGCTGGATTATAAGGGTCTGGCAAAAGTTTAAGGTCTGTCACTCAAATCATGCAACAGAGACTCTGGTAACCATCCAGACAGCTACTGGTTGTCATATTCAAGGTGTTTGATGCCCAGTGGGAGCATTACACTATGTAAGGTATGCCAAGCTTTTTAAATTCTTTTTTAACAAACATTCCTACTGCGACTCCTTGTGCTACAATATAGATGGTATAGAATGTATTGTTTCATTACATGCATGTACATTTATACCCACTGATCTCCCTGTATAAAAGAAAGATCTGTAGAGATGTTTTAATGATATAAAATGTCTGTGGATAATTACTGAAATAAAAGGTGAATTTGAATATCACAAGAGATGTGGATTCAACAAGAATAAAAAACACTTGAAAGGGAGTAAGTATAAATGGACTAGTCAGAAGTATGACTGGATGTCCACTTTTCTGCTGGAGTTTAGAGAAATTATGTGTGTTTTACATCAAAACCTAGCAAATTTTGTTAATTAAATGTTTTGTAGTTGTCTCACTGAAATTAGGATTTATCAAGCTAAAACTGATTAACAAAGGAAATTAAGACCTCAGTTCTATACACTTGGACCTGATATTGTTATGTACTTTGTCATATCTTAGTTGTTTAGTAATTATTAGTTGCAGAAATAATTAATTGAATTTTCTTTGTCAATGTAACGCTCAAATGCTCAGTGTTGTCAGTGTTATATTTGTTGATCGTTTGCTGAATCATGACCTCCTTCAGAAATGCTGATATGCTTTTTCATTATGAATATCTAAGAGAGAACACATTTGCATAGATAACTGTGGCTCGATTTCCATTTGTAGTGTATATTGTAGTTACAGACTACATTGAAATGTTTGTAGTGTATATTGTAGTTACAGATTACATTGACATGTTCGAGAAAATTAATAGTAAGAACCTTTACATGGGACTTATTTTACTTTCAAAATAATTTAGGTAAATACTTTTAATAGTATTTTCCCAAGTTTAACAATTGCATTCTGACACAAGTCATGTTTATAATTTTAATTTTAGTAATAATGTTGTCATAAGGGTAAATAAAATTTTCTTTCCCAAAATAGTCATAAGGGAATAAACAGTGACTGAAAAGTCAGAAATTTGGCTAAGAATGTCTAAATGTTAACTGCAGACAAGAGATGTTATGGTATGATGAATTTCTGTTGGAAATAGGATTATAGAACTGGAATGCAATGAAAGTTTTTCAAAATCTAAAAATACTTTTCTTAAAAATAATACAACAAAAAATCCTTTATGTCCACAGGTATATGGTTATAATTTTACAAACAAAACTCAGAAAATAATGAACTGTTGGAAAGTTTAGAACACAACTGGCAAAGGAATTAGGTTGATTTTTAAAATATTTTTTACATTTTCATTAAAAATCTCTAGAAAAAAAATTCATTCTTTCAGTTTATTTCATATCACATTACTCTTAAAAGATTATTTAATTTCTGTGGGTGTAATGATTTTGCATTATTTCTTTCAGTGTAATGGAAATATATCCAATGAAGCAAGACCCCTCACTTTTAAAATTTAATATGACGCATGTACACAATTGCAATGTATATGGAGATTACACCTTAAGCTTTATAGTAATTATCAACAATACAGCTACTATTGACAATTAGGTACCAAGCTCAATTTATGTGACAAGCATATGTCTGTAGCTAACCACAAAAATGATCAAATGTAATCGCATTAAAAACAACCTTCTGTCATATAGAAAACTGATGCTGAATTTGTAGACTGAAATATAGATGCAACCTGGGAATTAATTTCTTTCCACTTCTAAGACATTATTTTTGTATCTTATTTTTGGAGGATGTGTGTTATTATGTGACCTAAAAATACATATTTGTACAGCCCTCATAGATGTGAAAAGGCAAAAAAATCACAGTCTTTTTACATGCTGTTCTGTATTTCACATCTTTTTGAACTACTATTGAGACAATTTATTGATTTTTATAGACTTCTTAAATAAGTTTTAATCTCTGTTATTTAATCCAACAGTTCTTTGTCTCTCTTTGAACCTGAGAGTGGGATGTGGGTGCCTGAACACTGGTATCCAGAGACATTTTAGGCACCTATGAGTATCCTCGCTGCCCCCTAACTGCCACACTACACAGTTATGAATTCCCTATTGTATCTGTAGAAGGTAAATGACTCAGACTCCTAAGACAGAGCGAATTGAACTAGACATGTATGAGCAGGGAAATAAATTGCTCTCTGAAAATCAAAACACCTCCATCCACTTGAAGATAGCAGCTTCATATATTAGTGAGGAAAACCATACCTCAAACTGCAACTAATTCTGAGTTCTGAATGCACAGGCCAATGTTGATTCTTTTTTTCAAGAAAAGAAAGTAGACAGAAATCATAATGATACAAAAATGTCGTTTATGGATGATGCTTTAATGCCTTCACATATCTTCATAGCTGGTTGATTACCCACACTTTTCTGTTAGCCTCATGTAAAACACACAGTTTAATATCTAAAAGAATGGGACTGCATTTACGAATCCACAGAGGCTCCAGTGAAACATGTTTCTTTATCCAGTGTGGTTATCCTGCATTTAAACCTTTAAATATTTAAATACATATTAATTTCAACCATACATCTTCTCTAGAGCATAAATGTTCATCAAAATGTTATCACGGTTCTTCTACTATGCCTGGGTTTTTTTAGCCAATCACTTCTGAATTTAGCATTTAAACCTCCACAACAGTGTTAGTAAACACCAACATCCAGAAACACTTTACAAGTCCCTCAGTTAGGACCTTCCCTGGAAAAGTTTGTGCACATTATGACCCAAGCACTCATTATTCCCTGCTGTCTTCCAAAACTTCTTCTTTCCCCTCTTTCTTATATAGAAACTTATATGTGTTATCAGAGAAGGGTTAGTCCACTGGAACAAATCCACCAGTCTGGACTTTCATAGGAGAAGGACTTCTGGAGGAACTGTGGCACATTTTTTCCCTCAGAGTACAGTTTTAATCTTTAATGATGATGAAGTGATTCATTCATTACTTTATGTTTCCCATCTTGGAGACAATTTCAAAATTGACCCTGAAACCCAAGTGGTACCTCTAAAACCTGTTCCCTGTACACCGTGACAATAGTAAAATGGCATCAGTACCTCAACTTCTTTTTTATTTTACAACTTCCTATAGCATATCCAGAATATCTAGAAGACACTGGATGGACAGTTAATGGTATATATGATCTCCCTGGATAAAAAGTATAAAGATTACTCTGTATCATGAAACAGAACAAGGCTGCCATGCAAATTATCTCAAGACTGTTTCCTGGAGTATTTAGTGTTACCATCCTCCACTCCCACACCAATATTGTAGGTTAAACTGTCTTTATTTGGAAATCTATTTAGCACGACAAAACCAAAAACTGTTCTCTAGCCATATCTGAAAAAGAATGAAAGATACAAACCCTTTCTTAACCACTCCATTTTTATTATCTATATAAATATAAAACGTATATAAATATATTATATTAGCTATAAGGAATGATATTTTGTATTAGATGAAAGTTCATGGTGGTAAAAGTCTACCACATAAGCATTATTCATGACATTTTGTGGAATATCAGTATTTACTTTCTTCTTCTTGTAATTTTCAGACTTGAGCCAACTCAGGGACCATGACTGGTTGAAAACCAGAGAGTTTATATTTTACAATAAAAAAACCTGGATCCAAAATTAAGCCCCATCCTCAAATCAGTTACATTTGAATCTCTATATCTGAGTGGGAGTTTTTCATATATACTGACTCTTCAGCTATTCATTTTCTTTGGAATTTTCAAGTCAGAGGGTAAAAGTAAAAGCACAGTTATGTATGCAGTTCTGAGAACTGAACACCACATACTGCTTTTGAATTACAGATGATTTTGTTTGGAGGACATAACTGCAAACTGCTAAACCCTTCCCCTCCTCCCTGGCCCTCTGACATTCCAGCTAAGACAATCAGTAGAAAGGGACTTGGTACCAAATGTAAATGTGAAACAGGATGGTGTGAAGCTGCTTACCAAGCTGTTATAAGCTGTGAAAAAACAAAGACAGACTGAAAAAAAAATAATCCTATCTACAGTGATATAAAGGAAGAAGAAGGTAGATATTAAGATAATTTCGGTGATCTGGAAATCTAGCAGTGAGTTCAGAAATGATAAATTAAATTAAGTAGAGGAGAATATATCTTTCAAAACAGAGCAGAACAGAAACTCCAATAGAGAAAGCATCATTAGAATTTGGTTACATTCACTCTGCAGGCAACTTTTCCTTTCTACTGAGGTCTATCTTGCTTTAAATTATCCATTGTATCTATTCCTCACTTCAGTTAAAAGTCACCTGCAGTTCTGCAGAATTTGCAGTCTTGTGGAGATAATAGCAAGGGAAACAATGAGCTGTTTGGAAATGATGAAGAAAAAGAGAATAAGGTCCCCAAGTATAGGAGAGAATTGTTCAGTTATACAATATATTAGTAAAAATGAGTTCAGGAGAGAAATGCAGATGGTGGCCTACTGCTTCAGCACAGCAGAGTTTTGTCAGTGGAATGTTTTTTGAGTTGTTCTGCTTTGGACTTACAACAATAACTACCAGTGATGCACAGCTTGTGTTCAGAAGGCGGAAGTAGTCCACTTATGTGAAAGAACTGATTGTATAGGCATGATTCTAAAAAAGATGCATCAATTAAAAATATCAAAAAGCCATCAGTCGAGGGGAAAAAGAGTAGTTGCAAATATACCTTTTATCCTAGATCATAGTAAGGTACTTATGTGAAATACAAAGGTACAGAAAGAAAATAGGCCGTTATGTCACACAAGATTTAAATTACTTCATGATAAAATTTTTTGGAATTAGAATTTCAGTTTTAGTTTTGTTTCTATGAAGAAATAGATCATCAATACTGAGATAGAATCTGGTGAAAATTACTTTGATGTATATCCTAACTTAACTAGTTTTGAATGCACTCGCTCTCACAGTTACTATATTTTTAAAATCCAAAATTTGATGTTACTTTTTGTTCCTTTTAAAAAAAAAAATGATGATATTTACATCTGGTTTACATAGACAAAAGAACTACCTCTGAATACTACTTCAAATTTCGATCACTTCTTTTTGATTGCAGTAAGTATGTTTAGCCTGGGATTTTGTAAGACTTTTCATACATATTTTGAATTCTTTCATGAAACACTGTTTATGTATGTAGACTTTACTATATTGCCAACTGTTAATTTTCAGAAGTTAAAGGAAAAACTCACAGGATCGGTTACAATGCTAGAAATTTAAATTCTATATACATATATATATGTATACATGGGAGCCCAAACCCAGCTTTCAGCAAAAGAAAACAAGGCTGACAAACATCTCGTGATCTGAAGGAGCTGGTCCCTTCTCACAAGACCTGTTTAAGTTCTACCTTATGACTTAAGCCTGACTCCAGTAGAAATCAAAAAGGACTCTTGAGATGATTGTATCACACCATGTCTAAACCCCTCTAATCCCTTTCGCGCTATGTAATCTTGGCTAAGGGAAATATTTAACCCATTGGACAACGGTAGTAAAAACTTGTATAATTCCCTAATTAACATAGCTCGTCCTCTTCATTAACATGTCCAGCCCCAGATGCCTTTAAAATAGTGTTCTCGTGTTCAATAAACGATTCCAGTTCCCCCATACTGGGATCGTGTCTAGCTTTTATTTTTCAGACCGCCACTCGTATACATGTATATATATGTGTATGTTTGTTTCTTTTGTTGGTCAGAGACCATTTTATTGCTTTTATACAGAATCACAGAATCACACAGAATCACAGAATATGCTGAATTGAAAGGGACCCATAAGGGCCATCGAGCCCAAACTTTGGCCCTGCACAGGACCATCCTCAAGAGTCACACCATGTGCCTGAAAGTATCATCCAAATGCTTCTTGAACTGTCATTCCTGGTGCTGTGACCACTTCCCTGAGGAGTCTGTTCCAGTACCCAAACATCCTCTAGATGAAGAACCTTTTTCTAATATCCAACCTAAACCTCTTCTGACACAACTTCAGGCCATTCTCTTGGGTCCTGTCATTGGTCACCACAGGGATCACTGGCTACTTCTCCTCTTCCCCTCATGAGGAAGTTGTAACTGCAATGAGGTGTCCCCTCAGTTTCCTCTTCTCCAGGCTGAACAGACCAAGTGACCTCAGCTGCTCTTCATATGGCTTCCCCTAAAGGCCCTTCACCATCTTCGTTGCCCTGCTTTGGTCACTCACTAATAAGTTAATATCTTTCTTACGTTGTGGTAACCAAAACTGCACACAACATTCAGTGTGAGGCCACACCAGTGGAGAACAGAACGGGACAATCCCCTCCTTCGACCAGCTGGTGATGCTTTGCCTGATGCCCCCCAGGACACAGTTGGCCCTCCTGGCTGCCAGGGTACTGCTGACTCAGATTCAACTTCCCACTGACCAAGATCCCCAGATCCCTTTCCACAGCACTGTTTTCCAACATCTCACTCCCCAGTCTGTACATACATCCAGGGTTGCCCCATGCCAGGTGCACAATCTGGCACTTTCCCTTGTTGCACTTCATATGACTGGTGATTGTCCAGCCCTCTAATTTGTCAAGATCTCTCTGCAGGGCCTCTCTGTCTTCTCTCCCAGTTTTGTGTTGTCTCCAAACTTGTGTAATGTCCCTTCCAGTTCTGTGTCCAAGTCATTTATGAAGATGGGGAAGAGCACAGGGCTTAAGATGGAGCCTTGTGGAAACCCACTAGTGACAGGTCACCAGTCTGATGATACCCAATTCACTATTACTCTCTTGTGCTCAACCTGTGAGCCAATTGCTCAATGATAATTTCTCCTGAAAAGGTTGGCAGCCCACGGATTGGACAGGGGCACTCTCTGCTGGGTTAGGAACTGGCTGGATGGTCAGGCCCAGACAGTGGTGGGGAACGGTGCTGCATCCAGCTGGTGGCCAGTCACTAGTGGTGTCCCCCAGGGATCGATGTTGGGTCCAGTCCTATTTAATATCTTTATTGATGATTTAGATGAGGAGATTGAGTGTACCATTAGCAAATTTGCAGATGACACTAGTGTTGGGGGGGAGTGTCAAACAGCTGGAAGGCAGAAGGGCTTTGCAGAGGGACCTGGACAGGCTGGAGAGTTGGACTGACTTTAACGAGATGAGGTTCAACAAGGCCAAGAGCCAGATCCTCTTCTTTGGTCACAACAACCCCATGCAGTGCTACAGTCTGGGCACAGAGTGGCTGGAGAGCAGCCAGGCGGAAAGGGACCTGGGAGTTTGGATTGACAGAAAGCTGAACATAAGCCAGCAGTGTGCACAGGTGGTCAAGAAAGCCAGTGGCATCCTGGTCTGTATTAGGAACAGTGGGGCCAGCAGGATCAGGGCAGTGATTCTTCCCCTGTACTCAGCGCTGGTGAGGCCACACCTTGAGTACTGTGTCCAGTTCTGGGCCCCTCAGTTCAGGAAGGATATTGAGGTGCTGGAGCAGGCCAGAGAAGAGCAACGAGGCTGGTGAAGGGACTTGAGCACAAGTCCTGTGAGGAGAGGTTGAGGGAGCTGAAGTTGTTCAACCTGGAGAAGAGGAGGCTCAGGGGAGACCTCATCACTCTCTACAACTCCCTGAAAGGAAGTTGTAGCCAGGCGGGGGTTGTTCTCTCCTCCCAGGCAGCTATCAGTAAGACAAGAGGGCATAGTCTTAAGCTGTGCCACAGGAGGTTTAGGTTGGATATTAGGAAGAAATTCTTTACAGAGAGGGTAATCAGGCATTGGAATGGGCTGCCCAGGGAAGTGGTGGATTCTCTGTCCCTGAAGGTTTTTAAGATGAGACTGGATGTGGAACTTAGCGCCATGATCTAGTAACCATGGTGGTGTTGGATCAAGAGTTGGACTTGATAATCTCAGAGGTCCTTTCCAACCCGTCTGATTCTATGATTCTATGATTCTATGTGTTTATCCAGCTGTGCACTGGACATTTTGTCTAGAAGGATGCTGTGAGAGACAGTATTGAAAGCTTTACTGAAATCCAGAAAAATTACATCAGCTGGCTTCCCTTGATCAACTAGGTAGGTTACCTTGTCATAAAAGGAAATCAAGTTTGATAAGGAGGACTTTCTTCTCATGAAGCCATGCTGGTTTCAGCAATGACAGCATTGTCTTTCAAGTGTTTTTCAATACTTTTCAGAATAATCTTCTCTATAACTTTACCAGGCACTGTCAGGCTTGTAGTTTCCAGGGTTCTGCTTTTCACCCTTCTCTAAAACTGGGACAACACTTATCAGCTTCCAGTGAGCTGGGACCTCTTCAGATTCCCAAGACTACTGAAAGATCAACAAGAGAGATTTTTTGATGACATCAGCTGGCTCCTTAAGGCTTCTTGGATGGATCCCATCAGTCCCCTTAGATTTGTAGGGATCCAACTGGAGCAACTGATCCTGCACCATTTCAAGTTTGACTGGGAGCTGATCATTCTCACAGTCATGGTCATCCAACTCAGGGTACTGAGATCCCATTGGTCCGTCATCCATGTTGAAGACAAAGGTAAAGAAACATTAAAAACCTCTGCCTTGTTTCTGTCCCTGTTTGTGAGGTGACCATCCTCATCCTGTTACAGGTCAGTGATGCTTCAATACTGCCTATTGCCATCAACATATTTGAAAAAACTCTCTTTATCGTCCTCCATATTTCTGGCTAGCTTCAACCCCACCTGACCTTTGGCCACATGAATTTTTTCCCTACAGTGGCAAGCAGCATCTCTGAATTCTTCCCATGTCACTTGACCTTGCTTTCACTGGGAATACACCTTTTTTTTTACCTTATTTCCAAGAGAAGATCCCTGCTCAGCCAAACTGACCTTCTGCCTCTCCTACTTGACTTCTGACATTTGGGAATTGCCTACTCCTGTGCCCTTAGGAAGTGATGTTTGAAAAGTGACCAACACTGATGGACCTCAGCACCTGCAAAAACATTTTCTCAGGGGACCTTACTTACTAATTCCCTGAGCAGCCTGAATTCTGCTCTCCTCATGTCCAGAGTTGATTTGCTGGCACTTTTCCTCCTGTCAACAGAGATTTTAAACTTGATCTCCTCGTGGTCACTGTGGTCAAGTTGGCCATCAATCTCCACTTTGCTCATGAGATCCACTCTGTTGACAAGCAGGAGATAAGGAAAGCATCCTTCTAATTTGGCTCCCTTAGGAACTGTTACTTAAAGTTGTCATCCAGTTTTTTTAGGAATCTTCTGGCCTGGGTTTTACCAACTGCTCCCAGTTAATTTCTGGTAAATTGAAGTCTCCCATGAGGACAAGGGCAGTTAATTTGGAAGCGGCCCTTAGTTCCTCAAAGAATAATCTGCCGGCATCATTGTCCTGGCTGGGAGATCTATATCAGACTCCCACAATGACATCCACGTTATTTGTTTGCTCTTTGATTCTTACTCAGAGGCTCTCAGCTATGCCAGTCCCAGTTGTGATCTCCATACATTCTAACCCTTCTATTACACACAGTGCCACCCCTCCACCTCTTCAGCCCTGCATATCCCTCCTGAAGAGGCTGTAACTGTCCAACAGGGCACTGCAGTCCCAGGACTCACCCCACCAGGTTGCGCTTATACCATTGATGTCAAGTCTCTTGGACTGGACCAAACCTTTTAGTTCCTCCTGTTTGTTCTTTATTCTGCTGGCATGAGACACATTTCAGGTGTAGTACAGGCTGGATTGCTGGGGACAGTGAGGAGTATAACAGATCTTAATCATGTGATCTCAATTATATTGCTTTCTTACCCTTCTTGGCCATTTAGGGTGCCATAATATTTTTCCTTTAGAAAATATGTATTCTTGATAACTATTAGAATACTCCTATATGACTAGACCCATTGAAGTCAATTATACTGATTATAGAAGTGAAGATAAAGACTTTTGTCCTTGAGTTTATAAAATGCGCAAAAGAGTGAAAAAACTTTAAGTTATTCATATCTCAGTTTCAGCACAATAGCTATAAAGTCTTTGTGTCACTATCCGAATGCTTTTAAGAAATGCAAAATAAAATCATTAGATAAGAAACAATAGTAAAATAAGATACAAAAGCATCTACATTTTGCATTTCTGTCTGCTACTGGTAAGCAGTTTAGAGACCCTAACCCAAAGTATGACGGGACCAAAAAAAAGTTGGACCTTTCTTCTCAAGTTTCATTGTGACCCCAAGATTTAGTTCTGAAACTGCTCTATGATCAGTTTAGAAAAAACAATTCCTATCCTGTTTGCAAAAAAGAACTTTTGTCTGATGTGAGTTATTCCGAAAGTAGAGCTAGATGGAGCTAGAGCATATTAATATATTGCTGTAAATTTACTGATGATTGACTACTTGGTCTTTATCCTCTTGGTCAGGCCAGTAAGTGGAGGTGCTAAAGTGGAGCTTGAGTTTGATTACTGGCCATGTAAAAAGAACTAGTGCTCTTTCAATAAATATGCTTGGAACATTTTTCTATTAGCAGTAGTACTACTCCATAATGAAAAATATTTCATAGAAACATAATTTCATTTTTTAAATTAAAAACCAAATCCATTTACTTTTGCTATTGTGATTTCAATATCATAATTTAATTTTTACTGGAATAAAATCTTCAGTTTGAATTAAGTTCATTAAACTATTTACACAATGAAAAATACAATTTTAAATATATATGTGCATGTATCTAAGAAAATATCTAAAGACAACAGCTGGTCTTTTTAATTATTTGTTAGAATAAATTCACATTCCATTATAGAACAAAGAAATTCACAAAATATTGAAATATTTAGTGCAACAAATGATCTGGTTTATAACTTACTGAATATTAAAGATTTTTATTTAAAGATTCTTCACTACAGGGTTCATTTTGGGTGCAGTATTGATTGGGAAGGAGGTGTGAACACGGTGAAGAAGTATAGTAGGTTAGGCGTCATATGACATGCAACAGCATGTTAATGTTAATGTTAATGTTTCTTTTAACTTTCACTGTTGGCCCTTTCCCCTCACCTGTCAGGAATTACATCTCTCATTCATGAAATATATGTATAATTAAAACAGCTTTCTTTAGAAATTTAAAACTGATTAACTTTCTTTTAAGCAAAGAGCAAATCTGCCTATGAGATCTGTAGTACTGTGTTTGTATATGCACCAGTATCCAAAGCATACTGAAGTACACAATGTTAGAGGGGTTTTCAATTCATAACATACAGTGAGAGGTTTCTCAGTAGAACTTCTGTGACTCACACCATTGCGACACTGTATATCATCATACTTTTACTATATATCATTGTATATTTCTCTCCTACATCCTAATTATTTAAACTTATGCAAACCAACTTAAAAAAACCAAAAAAACTCACAACAAGTCTCATCAGTATCACCAAGGGCATGGAAAACGTATCTCTTTGCAAGATGATAATAAGTAACTGCAGAGAAAAAACACCATTTTTTACTTTAGAATGTGGAGTTCTGGTCTTCAAAAGCAGAACAGAATGACGCAGACAGCAACTTACAGCAGATTCTCGTTACAATGTAACAACTTATTAAAAATAATTTAATTATTCAATACAAGCTGTCCTCACCTTACTGAAATGTGAATGATCGATGTCATTAATCGACAGAACTTAAGAATGAAAATGATTTTTTCTAATAGTTCTAAATACCTTATCATGTTCTCTGACTAGGGTAACTAGTGTAAGCAAGGCAATGAACGTAATTTAATCCATGCAATTTAGTAAAGCAGAAGAATGGGAATAGTCTACAAGTAGTATTGTTCAGAAATTATCATGAGAACAGTCATATCAGAGGTCTACTTCATTCGCTATTCTCCATTATGCAGCAGTCAGATGTTGCCTGTGCAAAAAGTGCAAGAAACTAGTTATAAATGCCCTTGGTTTTCCTCTTAGTGATCAGCAGCTCAAAGACATCCCAAGACAAAGGTGATTTATTTGGTTTTAATGGTGTTTAATTTTTTGCCCCCAACGCCATGTGCTTTGTACTTGCTTTTTGAATCCATACAAGTTTTTGTTTTACAAAACATTTTTATCAATGATTTCCATAGACTAGCTGGTTTTTTATATATATGCTGTTTTAGGTAAAATACTATTCCGTGTTCTTTGAACTTAAGATATTCTGTTTGTGTCTTATTTTTTTTCTTTATGAGAAACTATGAATATTCATTCTCCATTCTTTTTCCTTTTTTTCGTGTCATGTCATAACTTCACAGGCTTTAAAGTAAATCTCTCATCTTTTTTCTGGTTAAAAAGTCATCCTCTTAGTTCTTCCTAGAGTGGAATCTGCTTTATATCTTTCGACAGCAACTTTGTCAGTCATCCCTTTAACTCTTTTGGTTCTATGTTTCTGAAATCAACACCCCAAAGCTAGTTGTAGTTTCCTCTGTGTGGGTGCATCACATTTTACATTGATTCATTAGTGGGTTTTTTCCATTATTTCTTTGCTGATTCAATTGCACTTTATAATGAGGTCCTTCTGCAAATCATTATGGATGTAACCATCCTTGACTCTGTGAATAATTTTATAAGTGAAGTTTGTCACCAACTTTTCTAAGTCATTCGTGTTCCTTCTGTATTCAAAATCAAAACTTACCATCAGTTCCTACATTTTCCTATTGTTTATTTATTAGGTAGTTATGAGAAAACTTACCTCAGTTAATTTAGTGTGTTAGTCTGCAAAGGTAATAAATAAGAAAAGATCTGAAAAAATCAATTAATACAAAGATGGTCACTAAAAACTTGTAAGAAGTTGGTACCTCAGCTGTCAGTGTGGGAAGTGTAGAAGTAAATGTGCACGTGCACAGCATTTTGGCAAAGTCAATTTGCCATAAATATAATCATTTTGGCAGCAAATGCAAATAAATGTAAAATATGAAAGTACTCAGCTGCATTGCTGAACCCTGTTTTCTTAATAACAATGAATTAAGGATAATGAATCGACAGGAAAGACAGATAACCAACTTCTGATCCATTTGGGAATTATTTTATCTTCTTTTAACCCAAAGAAATATTCAGAAACATTATCACATTTGCCAGAATCCATCTTATACAAAATGTATTGCTTAATTTCAGTGTCTACTATCTGAACCTTGCTACCTCTATGATCTTTTCACAGGATGTGAAAAGAGACAACAACAAAAGTTATTCTAAAACAATGGTTAATTGTTTTTAGCATATTTAGAGGCCATTTTTAAGAAAAGTTTCTGAAGGGTCTATCTTGGGTCCCATCCTGTTTAATACCCTCTCCAATGACTTCGAGAAGGAAAAGACAAACTACACCTAACCAAGTTTGTGGGCAATTCTAAATTTTATGTTCATGTGTGCGCATATATGTGTGTGCATCAGCATACATGAGGGCACAGCTGCCACCAGAGGGACCTAAAGAGGTCAGTGGAAAGATACAACAGGGAATTCATGATATGCAAATGCAAAGTCCTGCATCTGCATGTACCAGGTCTGTGCTGGTACAGGTTACGGGTTACCTCATACCATAGTAGCTCTACTGGGAAAGCTGGGGTTCCTCATGTACTGTCAGTAATGAATCCTAGCAACTTACTGTGCTGCATTGACATGCATTTTATCAGTAGATAGAGAATAGTGAACATTCTTCTTTACTCAGCATGACATTATCCTGAATCATAGATTCATAGAGTGGTTTGGGTTGGAAGGGACCTTAAAAATCATCTAGTTTCAATCCCCTCTTCCAGTCCTGGGGTCTGAGGACACCAGAGCTGGACATGGTAGCCCAAGTGGTGTCTCACAAGGGCAGAGTAGTTAGGGAGAACGACATTCCTGGCCCACTGGTCACTCTTTTTTTGATGAAGCCAAGGATGCAGTTGGCCTGTGAGTGCAAAATGCTGGCTTATGTCCAGTTTTTAATCCACCAGAACCCCCAAATCCTTCTCCTCAGGGCTACTCTCAGTGATTTCTCCCAGTTTGTACTCCTGGCTGTGATTGCCCTGACCCAGGTGCAACACCTCACACTTGGACTTGTTGAACCCCATTAGGGTCTTGTGGGAATCAGGAATACTTCAGATTAGTCGCATATTAGAAGACAACATAGGTAACTTGAGCAACTCTAGCAGAGAGTGATAAATACTAATAGAATTTATGGTGTTTAGTAGCTGAATCTGGTTATGATATTGAGTCCACCAAGTAGAACAAAAATACCAGTTAGAAATTATCAAATCTGCTGACATGATAACAGAATATGATCCATGTCTCACTACTGTACAGGAATGCTGTGAGTACAGCTGCTCAATAGACCTAAAACTTTGTATTGCCATGCAGCATCATTCCAAATTCACAGCTAGCCTTGGCTACATAGTCTCTTTCAAAGTACAACAGTCTTAGCATCATGGTATGCTTTAATGTGTGACTGTGGTGTAATGTTGAGTGATAATGAAAATACTTGGCCCAAGTCTGATAATCTCTGTTCTAGAATTTTATCTAAGTATTAAACAGTGGTGTTTGCCTTCTCAGTGATTAAAATTACTCACTTACTTGAGGTGTTTGGAAAATGTTGTGGGATATTTTGACTTTTGCCCATTAGTGAATGAAAGACAGTTCTTATTTCTGTTGTCACTCTTAAATTAAGGTTGTATGTTAAATTTGCAGATCTGTGCACCTCAATGAAATGCTACATTTAGATCGATCAACCAGGTATTTCACTTTCAGAAATGCAGCTTACTTCAGCTTCCCATACACTTCTTTCAGCACTTCTCTCAGCTTTGTAACTGAACTTATAAACAGACTGACAACACTTCTGTTTGTGTTGAAGAAGGTAACTAAAATTTTCTTTCTTTTTTTTTCCTTACACACCCAGCAATTGGAAAGACATTTTTAAATGCTTAAAATTCAAAATGGATGAATCAGGATGAATTTATATAGTCCTTCTATCAACTCAGAGTCTGTCCTATTATGTTTTTATCCATAACAGTTTCATGTCACTCAGAAGTCTCTGTGACTTAATCAGGTTCTCAGATTAAGGTGCAGAAAATTGTATATGTTTAAAAGAAATTATAAACATTCTAGCCATCAAATGAAAATAATAAAAAAGTAGATTTTGTTTGATCATTTACTATATGTAGGATCTCAAAATCAAATATCTACAGAAAGGAGTCTAAGCGGTCTCAGTAAAAGGCCTTGAGCTATGAAAGCTGGGGAAAAAACTCAGTTTGAGGACCAGACAAGATATTACCGGTTTGGAATGTTCTACCCAGACCCAGAGGGACTATGCTGTGATGTTATCAAGCCTCTGCATAAAATCCATTGTTGTTTTCCCCCTCTCTGCATATCCTGTGTATTCTGTAAACACTGGATATCACTCCCCCATGTAAATCCTCAAAAATATAATTCTAAAATAAGTGGGTTTTCTCCATGATGTAAGTGTTAAACCCAAAAGGCGTAACTTGGGTTTTTCCCTTACCTCATCTTTGCAAAACCCCCTGTTTGTAATAGCTCACCCCTCTCATGAATATGTAGACTCCAGACCCTTAAAATATCAGCCTGGATGTCCAATAAGGGATTCCAGATTCTGCCTCCAACTGGGATCATGTTAGTTTCTTTGACTCCCACAGCTATACACCAGTTTGTGTGAACAGTTATGGCAATATAAACCGATTGAATAGACAGACTACACAAGGTTTAGAAATTTTAAAATTACCATACTGCTAGCCCTTTAAAGACAAGTATCATCACATAAGATCCAGACTGATCCCATTTTCTGAAAAAAAAAGATGGTAAAATTAAACCCTTCCCATTGCAAGATTTCCCTGAGGAAAAAACTACTTTCCCGGAGAGAACAGTCCAATTCTACAGTGATTAGAAATTCTATTAAAGATACCTGTTTCTATGGTATAACTTTCTGTGCAGTAGATTAACAGAAAGCTTTTATGGGTAGAAGGAATTTTATGATTACCTAATCCGGCTTTGTCAGTGCAAAGGTCATGGAATTCTTTACAGTACTTTCATCTTTTACTTCAGCTAAATCTTATTAGATACTAATCTATCTTTCAGGAGGAAAAATGGTCTGTCTGTGAAAGTATCAAGTGCTGAAGAATTTACTACATTTTTGAGTAATAATCTCTTCCACTGGATGTTTGTTTTTACTAGTTATTTGTACTCATTTAGTTATTGATTTGTTGGTATATTTTATCTGTCTGTTTTAAAGAGTCATGTAATTTCCAGCACAAATTGCTGTGCAGTTTCTTTCCATTCTAGCCTACTGATGGGAATTTTCCTTAGAAAACACTGATCCAGAAGAATTAAATACAGTGATAATTTTGGTGCGCAGTGGGAACTAGCAGATTGATTTGGTTGTCTAAATGTAGGTATCTGGTGTCATGTGAGATGCCTTAAAGTATCTAATCTGACTTCCAGCTGTCACTGCAGAAGAGCTCAAGTCATATCTTATGTCATATCTGCCAGTTCAACATAGATACACTAGGACATCTAAAAATGGCAGTAAGCATCTAACTGTGAGCAACTAAACACAGCCACAGAGAACTGTTCAGCTCATCCTAAAATAGACATCAACATTTGGTCAACTAAGTAACTTTGTAGACACCACTGGGAGTGGCAGTGGGAGGCCATACAGAGTATTCTAGGGCCTCTGAAAGAGAAGAAGGAGGAATTTCTAGAAGCTGATTTAAGTACTGACAAATAATTTAACCTAATGATAAAAGTTTTATTCCTCAGTGTATTCTGCAAAAGGTGACAGTGACTCACTTATTCTTTAGATACCTAAGTTATGAAGCTTATGAACCTTCTGTGTGTTTGGCTTTGCTTTGAATTTAGTGAGGAAGATAGATACACATCTATCTCTTTCCCAGTCAACAAAATAGTTTTATAGAAATCACAGAATCACAGATGGTTGGGGTTGAAAGGGACATCTGGAGATCATCACATTCAGCATAGCTAGTATCTATGTCACAGGATATATGTTGGAGTAGTCACAGTAGTACATCTGCGGAGTTTCTTTTGCATTTGTGTGGAAACGCTGGTCCCTCTTCTAGAAGGGCCAGATATCAGCCTTAGGACCAGACTTTCACAGAGGGAATTTTAAAAGAGGTAATTGGAAGAACATTATACCATTCAGTTCCATAATAGTGAAGACTTAATGAGTAAGCTACCAGCCCTGCCCTGATGGCCCCTGTGGGGGCCCCCACTGCTCCTGGCCCCCAGCCCACAGGGACCTACTGGCCCTCTACGGGATTTTAATCCTGCCCAAAACTTGTCTGGCAGCCTAGATGTCTGACATACGGGTTTGACCTAGGGTTTAGGCTTCTGTTTGATGTTTGGCTCCTATGGATATTTTCTTCCAAGGGGCATTGTTTCTACACATGATGCTTTCTAATTGGAATAATCAGTATGAACTACCAATGGCCTCACTCAGACCAATCTCTTTGATTTTCCACATGTCCAAAGCCATTACCTGGGTCGCTATCACATTCTGACTTCCTGTCACAAATATTTAAAAAGGTAATAAAGTTTATATTTCCTCTGTGTTTCCTTGTGCTTTTTTCCATGCACAACTAAGTCATTAGAGAAAGGCATATGTAGGTGCAGTGCTCATCGCTAATTCTTCCCTTCATCTGTGTTCCTTTCGCTTTCCCAATACATACCAGAATCATCTAGAAGGTTGAGTGATGAGTCTCATTTAACTGCACAGTGCTGTTTGCCCTGTGACAGAGGTAACCCCATAGCTTCTGTAAGTATAAACAGTAGAGAATAATTTTGTTATTTTGCTTTTCCTTGCTACGGTCCTTACATGGTTTGATAAATTTGATAAATTTCACTGGTGATTTGCAAAACACTTGAAATGAGTATTTTATAGGCAGTCCAAATATGCCATGGTTTAAATAATACTGTGTGCTGAATAAATACTCTACTCAAATATACAGTCTGCACACAAATAAATAAATACATTGTGCAGTAGACAGAAATTACTGCCTAAGCATTTCTTTTTGTTCAAGAGATATTTAAAAATATTTTTACCACAAAGATAACTAATAATTTTCCCCACCACATAATGAAAAGAACATAGATGAAGACAGAACTATATTTGTCTAGAAATACATCTCTGACACTAACTACACCTCTATTCTTTACTTCAGAGAGAGATGTAAATTTTCTTTATGAAGTTATGCAGAAGTAAATCTTAGCTTCATTAGTATATGGTAGGTTTTCAGTCTTGTGTTTCAATTTGTTTACTGATAAACTAATTTCAGCCACTTACCTTAAGTATCTTTGTTTTAAAATGTGATCATGAATACCACAAATCAATTAAACTTTGACAAATAAACATAGTAATGAAATGAATGAACACAAATATACCACACTGCTTATGTGACTATGCTACAACTCAAGTTTATCAGATTATTGCCTGTTCCTGTACTTTTAAAAATAAAAATAAAAAAATAAATAAAGAAAAAGCACATAAAGTTTAGGTACAGAAGCCCTCAAAAGGCTTATCATTTAATGATTCCTTCTTTTGCAGTTAATAAAAACTTTTCAGCGTCAAAATTGCTCCACCAAACTCAGAGAACATTACGAAGGACAGAGGAATGGTGAGTTCTGTTTTAAAAATAAAGAAATGTAGACTAAGAGAGGCAAAGCAATTTGCTTCAGATCACTCATAAGGTCACTGACAGAGCTACATATTACTATTTGATGCATCCCTGAATGCTTCTAAAATGAGGCATTAGATATTTAAATTATTTGGAATTTGTTCCACAGCTGCTTTGTAGCCACAAGGTTTAAGGAAGTCCTAAGAGAGCTGCTGTTAGGTCAGGGCTAAATACCGCCTTCAGTGCTTTATAACCAACGTACAAACAGATACACACATATGCAAACACACATTCTCGCTCTCTCTCTTTTTTTTAAAGATTTCAGGAGATAAGCTTCTTCCAGTTATTTGATGTTTCATGCTATATTTATTATGTATTCCCTGAGGGCTTTTAAAATTATGATGTATCTAGGGATTTTCAACACTATGGCAAAAGTTCCCATAGTTTTAATTGTGGCAGACAGAGCAGGTTGTCAGCCTAAAAAAGCAAAATCAGTGGAAAGTTGACAGATTTGACTCAAAGAAAAACAGAGAGGGAAGCGAGAACATGGAAGAAAATCTTAATACGAACCCTCTGAAAACTGGTGAAACTGCAGTCTGAAGAATTCTAAAGGGAATTTTCTAAAGAGAATTCTTGGAAAATGCTAGGTCTCCCCACAAAACAAAATTAAATGTGTTCTGTCCTCTGAGAAAACGATAGCACACCATATAATTCTGAAATAATTCTTAGCTGGGAAAATAATTAAAATCAATCATGTTAAATCTTTTGCATTTTATAAATTATATTTGATTCTATAAAACACATTGCATCAAGTACAAAAAATAACACATCCCTACTGTCACCATTGTTTTGATGTTTTATTCAAAACTGCATTTCTATCTCTTTTCAGTATTTCTATAGCACAATCTCTTTAGAATCTAAGCATTAAAGCATATGATTTACTTTATACAAGTATATGATTTATACTGCACATTTTGAAACAGCATATTATTGCACATTCTTTAATATATTTTTTCTTTTATCAAATCAAAGTTAATACCTATTATTTGTATTATTTTAAGCTATATAATTAGTACATACTTAAAGACTAGAATTGTTATACTTGCCTGTTGCCCAGAAGCTTGGACTACAACACATCATGAAACCAAGGGAGGCGAAGTCTGAGTATGGACTGAACAAAAACAAAAGCTAAGGTATGGGACTTACTTTACTTTCCTGAGTAAAGGAAACAGGCTTAACTAGTACGAGTAGCATAAGTAATACTCTGAGAGAAAAAGATGGGATCATAGGTAAACCTTGATGAAACTGAGCGATAAAACCACAGAGCTTACTTCCATTGAGTATGTATTTGTGAAGCCAGGTAAAAAATCAGGCCTGTAGAATTTATTAAACCTTATGATATAAGAGCTAGGCCTCTTTCTAGACACCTAATTTGAATCTGAGTTTTAAAATCACAGTTGTCAGAAGATAAACACCTAGATGGTGTTGCTTGGAAAGGGGTATTTATCATAGAAAGCCTTCAGAATGAGATTCTGCCTATGTTAAAGTATCAAAGTTAGATAGGTAGTTTTGTACCTCAGTGGTATTAAGCATCCAACCTGAGATATTCTATGATATTTTAGGTAGACTGTTAATATTAAAAATGCTGTATTCTTTAGGTATCTCAGCATATTATAGGTTATATGGGTCTAGCTGTTGTTTTAAGAAAGATTTCATGGAAAAAGGCACTAAATAAATGTTATGAACTTGCCATTGTATTATCGAGTAACGCTCATTTGCCCCAAACTGTGTACAGTACTTAATGTGGGCCCACACTAGCTCAGAGTACAGGGACAATCACCTCCATCGACCAGCTGGCAATGCTTTACCTCATGCACCCCAGGATATGGTTGACCCTTTTGGTTGCCAGGGCACTGCTCACTCGTATTCAACTTGCCATCAATGCAAATCCCCACTTCTCCTTCAGTGGAACTTCTCTCCAGTCACTCATCTCTCAATTTGTATGTATAACCAGGATTACCCTGTCACAGGTAGAGAATCCTGCACTTGCTCTTTTTAAATTTCAAACAGCTGGTGATCACCCAGCTCTCTAGCCTATCCAGCCCTGTAAGGGCTCTCTACCCTTGAGTCCATATCTCCTCCTAGTTTAGTATCATTGGCAAATTACTTAATGTATATTTCAATCTTGTATCCAAACAATTTACAAAAATATTAAAGAACACTGACCCTAAAAAATCTTTGAACTCCAACTTACAACTCGAAATTCTCAGTTTTATTTCCATTCTGCAATATTTTGTCCTTCTTATTTTTTCTCATTTCCATAGAAATTCTTGGGGTCTATAAAATACCTCAAAATTTCCTTTTACTTTCACATTATTTATCAGACAATAGAAATAAAGTATTTTGATATTTTATCTATCTTACTTTTGTAATTGCAGAAAAATGAACTGACAGACTTGAAGCTAATAAGATACAGTTAAAAGTTATCCTTTTAATGTTGATGGGATTAAATTGTAATAACTTTATGTTCAATTAATTTAATGAAAAATAAGTAAGACTTTCCCTGGTATTACAGAGGTTTGGAAGATGAGAGCCACATGAAAATCTGTTAAGCCTTTTGCACCAACTGATATATCACAGAATCTTGGAATATTCTGAGTCAGAAGGGACCCACAAGGATCAGCGAGCCCAGCTCTTAAGTGCATAGCCCATATGGGAATCAAACCTACAACCTTGGTGTTATTAGCAACATGCTCTAACCAACTGAGCTGGGATGCAGATTGTCTGTGACAAGCATATAAATTGAGATTGGTACCTAATTGTCAATAGTAGCTGTATTGTTAGTAATTACCATAAAGCATAAACTGTAATCTCCGTATACATTGCATTGGTGTACATGTATCATATTAAATTTTAAAAGTGAGGTGTCTTGCTTCATTAGATATATTTCCATTACACTGAAAGATATAATGCAAAATCATTACATCCATAGAGACTAAATAATCTTTTAAGAGTAATGTGATACAAAATAAGCTGAAAGAATGAATTTTTTCTAGAGATTTTTAATGAAAATGTAAAAAATATTTTAAAAATCAACCTAATTCCTTTGCCACTTGTGTTCTAAACGTTTGGACAGTTCATTATTTTCTTAGTTTTGTTTGTAAAATAGTAGCCATAGACCTGCAGACATAAATGATAGTGACTTATTTGTTAAAAAACATATTTTTAGGTTTTGAAAAACTTTTATTGCATTCCAATTCTGTAATCCAATTTTTAATAGAAATTATCACTACCATAACAAGATATCTGCTGTCTGCAGTTAACATTTAGCCATTCAGAGCCAAATTTCTGACTTTTCAGTTACTATTTATTCCCTTATTTTGAGAAAGAAGATTACAACACACATATTTTTGGGGGTTTTTTTCTTTATAATGTTTAACATTAATCATGATAGTTAAGGGGAGAACCATCACTGATTTGACCTAGGACATTAAATCCACCCAAAAAAAAGAAACCACTTTTATGTAATCTACTTTACTGTGTACACTAGTAGCCTCACAAATAGTCAGTAAGACTGCAGGTTAGTTTGCCCACATGTCTTGTGCGACTTACAAATGCAGCAGAAATTAGTATTCTAATCCTTATAGATTGCAAAACATGCTTTCTTCAATGTCTGTCAGCTTCATTGGCCCCTGTGAGTTTGACATATTAAATGGCAGATGCTTCTTACCTTGGTCCCTCACTTCATTCCCACAGGATAAAAACAATCTGACATAACTACATCAAATCTCCTCCTCTTTGTGTTTCATAATGCATACAGAAGACTTACCTTCCATTTATTATGAATACACAGATATTATACTACTGAGGTAGAAATATTTGTTCAAAGTATTCCAGAAAAAATTTTCATGTTCTCAACATTGTTACAAAATAAAGTTAATAGGATAAAGATCTCAGTTATAAATTTTTATTGGTAATTTCTTACACATTTCTAATGAATCATAATTTAGATTAAATACATCATTTGCATACTGAAGTATGTTATGGAAATCCTTTTTTATCATCACTATGCTAATTCTGAATTATAAATGCCTTGAAAGATGGAAATTGTAGATAGGATTCTTGATGCAGAAAGAAAACAAAAATGAACACACAAAAGTGAATGCAGTTTCCATGTGCCTTGAAAGGTGAACTCTCAGTTTCCAGCATACAAGTTTTTAAAAGATGATAAATCACTAAGATTTATCACAAAATAAAGACATAAATTTAAGAAAGGAATGTCAACATTATCCTTAAACTGTCTGAAAGAAGGAAAGGCCTTAAACCAGATGAGAAAACTTCTGAAAATTGATGAGTACAGTGGCATTTTGCGGCATCTCTATTCCATGAGGAACTACAGTCTTGTTGCAAGACACACTGATAAGACACTACAATATTATCTGCACTATAAGGAGAAAGCAATGACATGACAGATCTAATTGAAATCAACACAGTACAATAAAGAACTGGTTATTGATATATTCTATAAGAATTTCTAATATAAAAAGCCAGTGATGAAAATGTGATGAAAAACAGTAGAGAATACCCAGAGCTCTAAGACAAATAGGGATGATATACAGGTAACTCTGATACTGGACAGAAGACAGGATCATCTGCTAACCAAGAAAATAAGGCAGGAGGGACAAAATAAACTTGACATATGTACCAAATACTGACAAGAGACAGGACTGTGTGAGTTTCATTCTAGGAATTAAAAACAGGTTTGCTTCTCAAGCACATACAAAGAACAGAAGATGGCAGATCCTTTCAGGAACAAAGTTACAAAACACAGTCTTGAGACCAAAACTGGTCTACAATCAAAAAAATGGATATTACAATAACAACTAAATACAACAGCTATAGTAGTTGAAACACTTCAGAAAGATACATTTGGAAACAGTGAATTAACATATTTAAATAACACTCTAGACTGTTGAAAAAAAGCAACAAAAACCCAAACAAACAAAAAAAGACTTTATCCAGTCTTGGACAAAGTCAAGAGTACTATTGAAAGGAATGTGAAAGTTAAACATGAAAGTAAGAATAAGAGATTCACAACACCTGAGCTGAAACTGAAACTGGAAAGGCATCAGTATATTGGATGAACAGTGTTGTCTCTATTTCATAACAAAGTAAGAACTGAATATTTGAAGAATTTCCCTTGCTCTGAATCAATAAGTGATGGACTGGGTTCTCTATCTGGAATATGGGAAAACTATGAAAAATTAAGTACTTTGTTAGAAACATAAAGAATCAAGTGGATCAGTTGTTGTTTCAGGTAAGTAGAAAAGAGAATCCTAGATGTTGGCTTACAAGACCTATTGGAATGGAAGCAAGGGAAAAAGTCATGCAAATGATACAAAGAGAGAATAAACAATTAACGTTTACTGCACTCTTTTAATGTATTACATTTTTAAAGAAAAGGCTAACACAAATCCTCCCTATTAAGGTTAATCACTCTATTAGTAGTGCAGAAATGAAGCTATAGAGATAATATATGGCTTGCCTAAATCGGCACAGCAACTTGAAAACAGGTCTGGAATAGTATTTTCCTGTTTCAGTGTATTGTGCTTCGTTTCAATCCACTTAACAAATTAGACCTGGAATCTGATTTTCAGGTACAAAATTTGGCAGGGTTGCTTATCTCCCACCATACTACCTGCTCATGCTCACCAGAACTGATATCCTAATTACAGTCAGGTTTTATTAAGTTTTATTAAGTTATTAGATATAAGAAATAAAAACATTATGTGGGAGAAACAAAAACATTCTCTCCCTTTACATGACATGTCACTGTGATGAATCATATCTGCTTTTCTTTTTCCTGAGTGTTGAACTGTGTTTACAGAGTGGTCTGCCCCAGATGCTGATCTCAATGGTACAACTCAGGTTCTCTGCTTTGAGAGTAAATAGCTTTTAATTGAAAAAAGGGGAATAATCATAACTGTAAAAACAAAACCAAACAAGTAACTTGGGCCTCACACTTTTCACATAACTTTTTGGTACAAAACTGAAGAGCTGCTTTTAGAATTTTAGTCACGGGAAAGAGAAAGTCAAAGTGTGATTCAGTCTTCGACCATCTAGATCTCTGATCATAGAAAGATTCTAGATTGATCTAACCTAAAGAGAAATGAAGGTTCTTAGGGACAAGCTTTTGCATTACATAATAGAGATGTAAAAGAACAAAATTTCAAGCACGTATGACAAGAAAAAGGAAAATTAATGTAAAATACATTAAACATGGTTATTCTATTTATAATGTAATTATGCTACTGAGTCAGAGAACTTAAAGAGAAGGGATTGTTAGTCCCTGCAGAACAGAGGGAAAGAGTCATTAACAATTGGAAGGGACAACATGAAAAACTGCAGTAATCCATAAAAAGACTGTGTCTGTCAAGTGTGTGATTTTTAATATGTGACAGAATTAATAATTTCAGTTCCCAGGCTAGGTTTTTGAAGTATTTTGTATATCTCACTTGGAGTTCAGGATCATTATGTCAGAAGTAAAATGACAATTTCCTGAAAAATATTCTCCTATGTTTTAATGAGATATTTTCATGAGATATTTCCATGAAGTATTTGATAATACATCATGGGATAAAAATTCAACAGGATCTGCCATTATGAATGGTTCTCCACAGTCAGTCATTTACCATCTGGTCCTGGGACTGTAAAACAGAATAGAATTGTTAACAGGGAAAAGGACAAGGTTATGTTGTTGTATTTTGGTTTAGGGGTTTTTTTCTATTACAGTAGTAGTGGAAAATAAGCAGTTGACAATGAGCTGATTAGTTAGCTATTTCATGATTTTCTCATAAAATTTCTAACAATAATTCAAGAAATGTTCTTTTAAAAGTGATCTTTAAGAGCATTGCAATTCACTTTTTCTCTGTAGACTTTTGGTATGTTATTTTGTCTTGTAGAAAGAATTTTGTATATCGAGCAAGGGTTTTTTATTATGTTAGTGTTATGTTTGGGTCTATTACTATTACAATAACACTATTAGTACTAATACAATATTGCTAAATGAAAAATAAGATTTTGGCTTTTCACTTAATATTGTTTATTGTTTTTCTCTAAACTGAAAATAAGAAGATACGTAAGTTTCCTCTACTGCAGTCTACATAGCTGTTTCCTGGATTTTTTTTTTTTTTTTAATTTCAGTTAGTTTACTTTAATTGATTTTACATCCAAGACTGGTGTTATTTGCAGAATGTGAACTTTAGTCTTTTGATAATGAAAAAATGTCACTTTCAAACTCTTAAGAGACTCAAGTTTTGATGGTGTTTGCAACTCTAGTCTTTTATACTACCTTTGATAACCTTGCTCTATTTTCACTGTGATTCTGAGTAACTATGGTATTAGAAGGAAGTTATATTATTTCTTCCATTGCAGAGATCTGTTCTGGTCCTTGGAAAGTTCATCTTATGGTTTACAATAGAAAATTTCAGATATGAAATTTTAAGCTCAACTGATGCGTAATGATGGTTTCAATATTTCAATGGTATTAAGTAATTAAAAAGTTACTTAAACTACAACTATAGTCATATTCAGCATAGGATAAAGATTTCAGAGGTAGCTTTGAGAGCTATAGGTCAGATAATGGATACAGTCTAACATCAGCAACATGAAGTTCAATTAGTCAGACTTTAACTTGTTTAAAACTAGTCCTAGAATTTCTATATTATTTTCCTCTGCATACTTTGCCAGTTTGATCATCTGTTCCGTATGTACGTTTCATGTGATATTTGGGTACAACAGGAAATAAAACTTTTTTTTCCAGTTTAAAAGTACTACCACATTTCAAAACAAGTGGTGCAAACATTTGAAACAATTTAGCTATTTATCCTTCAGTACCCTACTAATCTGCATGGGAAAAAAGACACATGGAAAGACAACAAGTTGATTTGGTTCAGGTTGGAGAATACAGCTGAGAGAGGATATAACAGATTTCTTCAGTGAACTGGAAGACACAGAGAAGATGCTCTTTTCTTTTGAAGTGCAAAGTGAAAGAAGAATTAGTGTACACAAACTGCAGGAACAAGAATTCTTACCACAAATAGGGAAAAAATCAGAATGGTAACTAAATGAAGTAGGTTGCTCAGAAGGACTGTGAAATCTTCATTCCTATACATTTTCAATGCTCACATGGACAAGACCTCTTGCAAGCTAATCTTTCAGCAGTGGGTTGGACTAGATGACCTCCAGATATCCTTACCAAACTATTCTGTTGTACAGTTTTTCTATGATTTAAATCTTGCTGCTCCCCTGCACCAAATTATTGAGTTAACCTTAGTGAATCTTCAAATGGGAAGAAGAATGTAGAAATGAAATGTTGTTTAACCCTAAATAGTAAGAAGAGATATTTAAAATATTTAAAATCCTGATGCTAGTATGAGTTCCCCAGTAAACATGGGGTTTTTTTAATTTCCTAATGCAAAATAACAGATTTCTACTGCCTCAACCATGCAAGGTCTTGTGAATTGACTGGATTTGTACTGACTTGAGATTTTTTTGTTTGTTTACTTAACTGGCATAACAATGATCTAGTAACAGGAAACGATTATTTAAATTAGTTTGAGTTAAACTTTAATTAAATCTGTAGGGAGTAGCTATGTTCAGATAATTGAATTGCCTGTGACTTTAGAATAAATTTTTCGGAGTGGAATAATGCAAATGTGAAATGATATCATAGATTACAGATTATAAATAGAAATTGTGGTGACGAGTTACCACTAAAGGAGTGTGACCTAATATTGTGTGGTAAAAACGGTTACAAAGATAACAAAGAACTACACTGGGTAACAGAAAACCAGGTAACCTGTAAGCAGACTTCAGTGAGAAAAATATATAAATATAAAACTAAGTAAAAATATATAATTATAAAACCTACATATTTATATAAATATAAAATGAATATATTTTATATATAAAATATACAAATATAAAACTCTCAGCTGAGACAAGAATGAAGAAGCCTTGCACCAGTATTTCAAATTTCTCAGCTAAAAGTAGAACAAAAAGTTAGATTAGGAAGAATTTGAAGAATGTCTTTGAAGAATTAATGTTTCTGATTAAAATTTCAACAAAATAAGGAATAAATTATTATTAAATAATTTGCACAATGACAAAGTTTTATCATCTTTCAACTAGTGACTAAATTATGTGTTGAAGTCCTTTTTTATCTTTTTTCATTTTTTTCCTCTTTTTTTTCTCTAATGTGGCTTCAAGTGTTTTCATTATCTACATAACTGTCTAATCCTTTTATCAATCCAACTCCTTTCTCAGGAATATGTTGTGGCAATAAATGCTACAGGTTAATTATGTGTTGTGTAAAGATGTATTGTTTTTAATCAACTTCAGATTTGTTGCTTTTGAATTTCGTTCAGTCTCTTTGCTCCTGTATTCCAAACTTCTGTGTATTTTCTTTCGCTAATAAGTGTTATTAAGATATTTCATTATTACACGTTCAAAGTGTATTATCATTTCCGTAACAAGATCACTTTCAGAACATCTGAATAGATGTTATTCTTACTTAACCCTCAAGAACCCCAAACCCTGTTATGATTTGAATGTGTGGGGAAGTTTCTCTGATAAGCTGCCTGCTAAGTTCTTTCCAGTGTAAAATTTTATTTCTGTTGTTTAGAAATTATAGTGGGTTTAGTACTATTTCCTGCTTAGAAATCAATTGAGTCATTTGTTTTATAATAGTAAAATGTTTAGTTATGTAATTATAAATTGATTTTAATTACTATATTGCTCACAAAAATATACTTGTTTGGTGAAAAGAACCAATTTTTATACTGACTATTAATATGTCATTAAATATATCCAATGGTGATTTTTATAAGCCCAGTCATGTATCTTGAAGTACAGTTCATCTCTAAATTAAGTGGTTTTTTTAATTAAAATAAAAAATATGAAAAATAATATCATTAAAATATGAATTTGCAATGGAATTGATGAATTAAACGCCATTATTTTTCTTTTTATGTTGTGCCTACTTCAGTTATGAGATTCTGTCTCATAAGAGAAATAAAGGGTAAATCCAATTTGGCATACGTATAATTTCTTCTCAAGCTGACAGATGTGTCATTCAACTCATCGTCTTGGATTTTACTTCTAGCAAGAGCTCATGTGTGAATTTATAATTTATTTTAAATTATCAAAGAACAGGTTGAAAATTTCTCAAAACCTAAAACTTTTCCTCTAAGAACTATTATGAAACCTACTTGATTTTTATTAAATAAAAGATGTTACTGGAGGTAAACAAAAAAAAAAAAATGTGGATAAAAAGAAGCAAAATGTTTGAAGCAGTTCTATTAATAAAGATGCATTAACCAGGGAGTTGAGAGTTTGCTTTAAATGTCAACAGTAATATCTAGGTCTACCATGATGGAGACAGAACTTAAACATTAAACATATAAAATACACATAATTAATACAGGAAGCTGTAAGTGCATGACAGCTGTAGCTAAAATAATGTTTGACTGTGCTTGCATAAATTCAAGCACATTTATGTTGGGTGTTTTTAATGTTTGTATTGTTATTTTCTAGTCAGTATCTGTTTGACATTGCACCAGAATCATCAATTTTGCTCCAATAGACACAGATAGCATGAACCATGTAGAAAACTAGTATACAAAATTCATACATGTTTCCATAAGTACCTTCTAAGGTATTTTTTCCTGAAATTTAGGGAATAAGGAAAAGACCCAGTTAATTGTTCTTTCATCCCACAAACTAATTAAAATATTTGCCCAACTCCAAATATATGACATTTATAACATCAAATATATGACATTTATAAAATCTATCTAGTAAGTAGTAAAATCTCAAGTTAAGATTCAAATTCTTTATTTGATTACCTATGTCATAGGTGTCTATGACTGAACTAGTTAACCTAGTCTCATTTTCTAGTCAGTGTAGAAGATCAGAGAGCTCCAGTGAGCAATTTTTCTTGTATGAAACTCAAGTGTTTAACATGGGTCAAATGAAGCACCTTCTAGAGATAAATCATCTTCTTGACTCTGAAAAGTAGCCCCAAAATAACAGCTTATATGCTTATTTCTTTTTTTAACCTCTAGAGTGCTATTAAATGAATCCTAGCCTACATATATTCTTGTACGTACATAAAGAGGTATCTGAAAATTGAGAGCAACTAGCTTCTCAACATTCACAGCTAAGCCACTACAGAGTTTACAAACTTCAGTTGCTTTCAAAGAGATAAAATAAAAAGTATTAAAACAATGAATGTAGGTAATACTAATAATTAAAGAATGGATTTGGAAAATAGCAATGCATGTTCTTGTAAATCATCATAGCTTGGTTCAGTTCCAAGGCAAAAATGATTTGACAATGAACCTTAGGTTTCTTTTGAAAAGGCAGATATTTGACTAAAGAGGAAGGAACTAATCTAGACCACGTAAAACTGCGACTTGAATATTTTCTTCCATTCTGGTGTCCTCTTAGAGAAAAGTACTGGCATACTAAGAGAAATTAAAAGGATGTGTACAGAAATGATTCAGAATATTGAAAATAAACTTCATCACAACAGTCAAAAATTCAACATTTTCAATTTACTGAAAAGGTAAAATGGTGACTTAATTACTATGTATCAGTATCTTCTGCATGGAGAAAAATTAGTTGTCTGCCACTGGTTATTAAATTCTCTTCTACCTTGCCAGTCAGAATCTGACAGAGATGAACACTTTCATCCTTTTTACATTCATTGCAAAATATCAGAGGTTAAGAAGCAAAATAGCCTAGGTGAAATTGTAACAGAATAGTCATTGCCCCTAGTAGGCTATGATACCAAGGTCAAATTAGTCCGTTAATTTCTTCCAGTTCCTTTTATTCTAAAATATATGAAAAGATTTATGGCAAATAAATGTGACATCTATGTTTTTGCCTCCTGTTCCAATCTGTTGTTTATCAGGTCTGTATTTTTAAATCAAGTCATTTTACCTTATGATCATGATTCAAGCACAATATCACCAATATTTGCAAAAAGCATGGTCTAATCCATGAGTATGTGATTTCTATGATTTATTATACTTTTGCTCTGTAGTTGTATATTGTTCCTGAAAACAGCAGTTGAGTTGCTCTGTTGACTTAAAAATTACTTTTATACAGAAAGAAGGAATTAAACCTTACATATCTCATTCCAAGGGACAATTTTCATCTGAAATATGTGTACATCAGTCTCTAATGGATACAATGAGAGTGTATTTTAAAATAAAGACTGAATAGGGGAGCATAAATGCATAACTAGAGGAGAAACAGTCCGAAAACTGCTAAGAAATCCACTATTATTTAAAAAATCCTCAACAACAATAACCCTACAGAAATCATAAAATGTTATTGTGTAATATATATATTTTTTTTAACATTCTTGTTTCAAAACTCTCCTAAATGTGAAGACAGTACTAGAATGAGAAAACACTGGGGCAGATTCTCAGTTAGAATCACTTGCAGAAATTCTGTTGAAGTCTATATTAAATACAACTGCCCTCTCTGCGCTTAAAATCAGGGCTGTGGCTGGGAAAAAAATGATTCAACAGTGATCCATACAGGTGAGAAGTGAAAATGTTGATTATGTTCTACTTAGATACACACACAGAGACACAAGCACAAAACAAAGAACACAATAAGATACTTATTATGAATTTTACATTCTAAATAATCATTTTAGAAATTAAAATTTATTTTTACATAATTGCATGATTTCATCTGACTTAAAATACCCAGTTTCTGCCCAAAAATGGTGTGTGAACTGTTAAATTTCTTTTCAGAAATGACTGTGTTTCACTGATATTCTGGTTAATGTTTACAAACACAGAATTAGTTTTAGAAGTTGTCAAAGGGTTTGGGGATCTCTGTGAATGAAAATACTTTCTCTTCATAACTGTTCAAAAATATCTGCATAAAATAGATCATTTTGGAGGAAGACTTCAAAACTAACTTTGTTATGCAACTAGCTAATCATCAAAAAAATACGCTAGTTTGAACATTTTGTGTACCTACAAAACAGGTTATTATAGTTAAAAAGCACAGAACACACAAGGACATAACTATTTTTGAATATTTACTCATTTTTTATACATCTTTTATACATCTTTTATATTAAGTTGAGCACATGTTGCAATTTCATTTACAAAGTAAAGATGTGAAAGAGTCAAACACTCTTACCTTCATATTTTAAAATTTCTGTCAACTGGACTATTTTCCCATGTATTCCCAAGCTGTCTTTGGACAGTCTGGGAATACATGGACTCAAGGACCATAATGCCTGTAGGAATTCAGAATACATGCGGAGAAGGAAAGTAGAAGGACAGGAAAACAGAAGAGGAAGGGAAGGACGAAAGGAAAAGGAAAAGGAAAAGGAAAAGGAAAAGGAAAAGGAAAAGG
>NW_020884872.1:65203911-65257080 GCF_003945725.1 Corapipo altera
AAAAGGAAAAGGAAAAGGAAAAGGAAAAGGAAAAGGAAAAGGAAAAGACAGAAAGCTGTGAAACCTTAAAATAATTGTCTATTAAAATATACAAAACACATGCAATATTTTATTAATCTAATTTTATATAAAAACAGAAGAATCTCTGTATAACAAAACAGAAGGTAAACGCCACTCCTGATTGAACATTTCAAACAGGCCAGAATAATTTAGGAGTAGGTTTCCAGTTGAAAGTAGAAATAATTCCAAGATGTTTACACAGCAAAGTGAATTTATTCCATTAATATTAGAATTGATTTGAGTCTGACATACATGTCTTCAAAAAACTCAAACATCATGCCACTATTACTTTCACCATATTTCTGTGGAATGACAAACATATTTTCCTCATTTTGTAGAAAAGGAATGCAGGTGATAAAGGCATTAATTGAGATACACAGTAACTGACTTCTAAAAAAATTATTATTCAATCTTTATGGCATTCAGGGCTTTGAGTGAAATTCTTAACTTTTAAGAAATTTTACAAAGAGAACTCAACATAAATATGCAGACATTAAAAGTTGGAAATTAATTGTAATTAGTGTCCTACTTTCCCCTAAATAACAGTATTAAAATTCAGCTATGTCAGTCTATACCGTTCCATAGAGCTGCTGAATTTGAATCACAGAAAAATCCACTTTCCTTTTTACAACTGTGACAGATATTTAATGCCATCTTTCTAACTATGCATGCTTTTGAAAACTTTGTTTTACATTAAAAAAAAAAGCAGGTGCCTAATTATTCCCAATTCTACCTGTCTGTGTTCACAACAGAAACCAGAATTATTCTTTATTATTTGTGCTAAGAGTCCCTAATTTTAGAGAGGTCTCCTAGAAAACCAAGGAGATATTTCTGGAATGGTTTGTCAGGATTTTTTTGTTATTTTTTTTGGTTGGTTGTTCAGGTTAAGATTGTTTTCTTTGGTTGGATGGTTTCTTTTTCATCTTTTTTTTTTTTTATTAAACATCAAAGTTTGTAAGGCTTGTGGAACAGCTAGGAATTAAAAACGTATTGAATGCTCCTGTCAAGACACATAATTTATTTTTTTTTTTACATTTGCACAGCACAATTTGATGAAGTTATCACTCAGATGGACAAGGAGTAAAAGGAGACTAAACAACATGTGGCTTTGCACTGCAAAAATATCAATGGTATTGTCCATGTAGACCATTTCATGGTGCTCAATTTTCTAAATATCTTCGGAGCACAAATGCTTAATTTAAAGCCAGTACCCAAACAACACTTATGAAATCAATGCCAAATCTGCAAAATAGATGAATGAAACTATAGTTTCTCTATTGAGGATTCAAGATGTTCAGGTATAATGAAATCCAAACAGTACAGAACTGCATCTGAGCTAATAAGGAATCCACTAGCATATGCATATGGCTTCTGAATCAGATTTGTTGGGCGTTCGTGCAGCTTAGTTTGCCAGTAATCATACCATAATCTGTAGAAGTTCCTCAAGGCCCTGTCACAAATGATGGGTAGATGCACCCTATGTCCACTGAAAAAACCAAAACAGAACATCAAAATTAGGACCACTTCAGTATACATGTTAAAACACACACAAAGCCCAAACCCCAACCAAGAACCCTGCAAACCCACAAGAAATAAAAACAAAGGAACAAGTGAAACTCCTGAAAACCTCACTTCTCTACATTATGCTTACAGTAATCCATTCAATAATTCACATTAGAATTCCACAATTCAAATGTTAAGATATTGTCTGCAATGAAAGATTTAGAAGAGAAAATGCAAAAAAATAAAAAAGAGAGATGCAGGATTTCTTATATCCAACACTTAACATACTTGTAAATATTTCCTTGACCCATGATATTTTAAACACTGAAACAGACAAAAGCATGCTCACTGAGATGGTTTCCAGGATGTTGATAGCCTAACTCATTGAACCAAAAAATGTTGCTTCAGCTGGCATTAGCATTCCGTAAGTTGGCATGCACCACTGATGCAATACTCATTTCATCATAACTATCTATCCAGTTGCAATTTTATTATGCTATTATACAAAGTATTATATATTCAGATAAACAGTGTGTTAGTTTAATAAGATGATAATAAAACATGTCCTTTGAACAAACTCTTTTATGAATGATTGTAATACACAACCCAGAATGCTTAGCATTTTTAGTATCTGTCTGTTCTTTTTTTTATCCTTAAGACCCAGTCATGCGAACTGATTCTGAAAAATGAACAGCTCTCATGAAGTGCTGATCCTTTTATTTGGACTCAGCAAGGACTTTCATTTGCAAGGGCAAGTTGCATTTGCTTTTAAATGCATGTAAATCTATTTGAAATAAATAGAATAGAAATAGTAAAATGAAACTTAAAATTGTACTACGGGAACATTTACTGGGCTGTGGTTGTGTTAAAGTGGTACAAGTTTCATTTTTTCTTATGGAATATGTATATAAAGAATGCTTTATTTGAAATAAATTTCCTGGACATTGAGAAAAATATGAAGAAGGCAAGAAAATGTACCTAAAAAAAAAAATCACAGAATCACAGAATTTTTAGGGTAGGAAAGGACCTCTGGAGAACATCTAGTCTGACTGTCCTACCAAGGTTGCCTACAGCAGGTTACAAAGGAACACGTCCCAAGGGGTTTTGAATGTCTCCAGAGAGGGAGACTCCACAACCTCCCTTGGCAGTCTGTTCCAGTGCTCTGGCACACTCAATGTAAAGAAACCCTTCCTCACGTGGAGCTGGAACTTCCAGTAGCTTTTTTAATTTGTGGTGATTACTTCTTGTCAGGGGTCACTGGGTACCACAGGAAAGAGTCTGGCAGCATCCTATTGACACCTGCCAAAATATACATCAATGTATATTTATATACATTGATGAGATTCCCCCTCAGTCTTCTCTTCTGTAAGCTAAACAGGCTCAGCTCCCTCAGTCTCTCCTTATAAGAGAGATGCTCCAGATTCCTAATCATCTTTGTGGCCCTCTACTAAACCCTCTCCAGTACCTTCTTGTCTTCTTTGAACTGTAGAGACCAGAATTGAACACAATACTCCAGATGTGGCCTCACTAGGGTCGAGTAGAGGGGGAGGATCACCTACCTCGACCTGCTGGTCACACTCTTCCTGATGCACCTCTGGATACCACTGGCTTTCTTGGCCAAAAGGTCACAGTGGTGACTTATGGTCAGCTTGTCATCCACTAAAATTCCAGGGTCCCTCTCAGAAGAACTTCTCTCTAGTAGATCAGCCCCCAGCCTGTACTGGTACTTGAGGTTACTCCTCCCCAGGTGCAGTACCCTGCACTTGCCCTTGATGAACCTCATTAGGTTTCTTTCCACCCAGCTCTCCAGTCTATCAAGGTCCTGCTGAATGGTAGGACAGCCTTCTGGTGTGTCAGACACTCTCCCTAGTTTCCTATTACTGGCATTTATAAGTCTTTTATGATATTTTTGTAGACTGAAATTGAAAGTGTCATGACTCCTTAGTATATTTTTGCTTCATTTTTGTACCTTAAAAATGTAAAATATAAAAAAAGACAAGACCTTTTTTTCTGTTGCTGTTTCACACAATAATTTGCATTTTATCAAGACAGAAAGTAACCTTGTGTCAAGAGGCAAATGAAAATATACATTTTCATTTTTTTCTTTGTCATTTTCTTCATAAACTTGATTCTTCCTTTATTTTAATTAGATATGCAGGTCATGTACTATAAATATCTATTGAACAGTTGTACTCTCATAAAAGTAATGTAATTGTTAATTTATTTTCAGCAATGAAAAACAAATTATGATAAGAATATATAAACCACATATACTAAAGTCCACATAACCTGTAACCTGTACAGAAAGAGGTATTTCTCCATATTTAACTTTAAACCATTTAAACCCAAAGAAATCCATAATATTTTTGGATTATCCCTTCTAGCCTTGTTGACAAGAGATTTGCACTTATGTAGACCTGATTGCAAAATGGCAGCCACATATCTGAAACATTCAAAACTCTTGTTAGAATTATTTAATTGACGTTAAAATAAATGTCAGACTTAATGACAGATAGTAAAGCTTGGGTAAGATTTACAAAATTCTTAATTTAAGACAAAATATTACAGGTTTAAAAATTGAGAAGAAATAGTCATTTTGTAGACTTAAATTCCACAAGACATTATCTATTTTTAAAAACTGGGTATGGAGGTATTTTATTCAATTACCATATTGAAACTTCATTCCCCAATTCCTTTAGCATATGGAACTGGAGAATGAGATGATGAGGAGCAGTGTTGCAGAAAGGGACCTGGGAACCCTAGTTGATGGGAAGTTGAATATGAGTCAGCAGTGCCCTGGCAACCAGGAGGGCCAACTGTGTCCTGGGGGGCATCAGGCAAAGCATCACCAGCCAGTCAAGGGAGGGGATTGTCCTGCTTGGCTCTGCACTGTGGCAGCCTCACCTTGGATATTGTGTGCAGTTTTGGGCACCGCAACATAGGAAAGACGTTAAGCTCCTGGAAAGTGTCCAGAGGAGGGCAATGAAGAGGATGAAGGGCCTTGAGGGGAAGCCGTATGAGGAGTGGCTGAGGTCACTTGGTCTGTTCAGCCTGGAGGAGACTGAGGGGAGACCTCATTGCAGTTTACAACTTCCTCATGAGGAGGAGAGGAGGGGAAGACACCAATCTCTTCTCCATGGTAACCTGCTAAGGATCCTAGACTGCTAAGGCAGTCTAGCTGAAGTGGCACAGATCTGGCATACTCTTCAGTCATACTGTGTGATTCAATAGGACAAGTTTAAAAGTCTTTCAGAGGTTTGGGTGCGGTACTGCAGTTCACAGAACATTGTGCTTAGGACCTGCTAGTTTTCCTTAGAGTTAGATCATACAGTCCAGACAGAGAAACACAGATATAACTTTGTTTACTTCTATGCTCTTCCTCATGAATATTTTTCTTTAATGTTTGCTAGTTTACATTCTGTTATACTGAACATTCAGCAGAGTACACCCTCTGACTTACAGGTCTCCTTTTTCACTCAGTCAAAATATTTCATAACACCAGAAGTGAAGTTAAAATGAGAAGAGTAGAGGGAAACAAGGAAGAAAAGGTACCAAAGGTTATGTAATCCAAATAAGGAATCCAGTGAAATTTAACATCTACATGCATAAGAAGATGAATGAAACATCATAAAACTGTCTTTATGGCTCTTTGTGAGGATATCTGGAATGACTGCAAAGGAAAAGAAGCAAAAAATTATCTGTCATTTTTGTTGTTTCTTTTTTTTTTTTTTTTGTCAACCTACACAGCATGCATGAGGAGGAATTGGCTTCAGTAGCCTGAAATTAGTTTATATAAGAACTCAAAATGAGAAAGCAATTTTGAAAGTTTATATGACAACATGAGACAGTTAGACAAGCTGTAATTTCAGAGTTAGTGATTTGTTATTTTGAAACTCTGATTTTAACCTAAAAGAAGCAAATAGAACTTGTCATGTTATAAAAAACAATGAGACCAGATGGACAGCTATAACTAGTAAGACGGGTCAGCTAAATACTTTTATGAAACCTGTCTTTCCAAGCAGGAAGAAGAGTTTATTAACTTTACTCTAAAATTACTGTATACTTGTACACAAGAAGAAACAAGATACACATTTAGCATTCTTTTTTTTTTTTAATAAAAATCACAAGATCATTTTCAGAAAGCAAAATCTGTACTTATTTTCTCTCGTGTTAATAATTTTCTTGGCTTGGCAGGAAGCAAAATTACAGATGTTAAATGCTTCATCTTGTGAAAATCAATGCTGAACAGAAAAGACAGGTGTACCTTTTCACCTCCCAAAATTATTCATGTGCTATATTCAGTGCAAGCTGTGGCCATTTATCCTGTAATATAATTGCAATACATGGTTTTGCTTTTTCAATATTACCTTTATTCTACCTCAACAGCACTAAACTTACAAATAGAAAGTTACCATAACTTCATCTTGCAAGCGTCTTACAGTCTCTGGAATCATCACAGGCTTTAGGACAAATAAAAGCCAATTATCCAAAAACTGGGTGCTGATGCACAGATCAGAGTGATATCTAAACCTGATGATATGAAGAATATGCAGACAGGTGACACGTTGACATATGATGCTTAGAAATGTTTAGAACATTTAGTGATAAAACTGTTCCCATGATAAGTATATAGGAGCACCAAAAAAGATTCTTGAAAACATAAGCTTTGTAGAAGAATGAAGATAAAAGGAAGCAAAACTAAGCTTATATGTAGAAATTAGAAAGAAAATAAAATTTTCAAGAAATCAGTGTGCAAGTATCAATCACAAGGAAGATTCTTTTTTCCCCAAAAAAATACTTGATAATATTATATCAAGTTCCGTTATCTACAACTCAAAAAACCTATAAATAAGTTTAAAAGAAAGTTTAATAAAAATGGAAAGTCTAATTCTAATCTCTATCACTGAATGGGAAAACACCATTTTAAACTGGGTTTGTCATACGCTGAAATGTTTGATAAAAGATTAAAATCCAGATTACCCAACTATACACCAAACACCACTAAAAGAAGAAATAAGTAAAATAGAAATTTTATATGATAAGAACTTTTAAATGCTACATAAAATTCAAGTAGCAACAACATGATGACAAAGGTGATGTGAAAGAAAGACTTTGCTGCCACAAGACAGCTTATTCTTGAGCACATAATGTCTCAGGACAGTTTTCTCTATTCCCATGATGCTTAAACAAAAACAGACTTATGGGAAAGGAGAGGTAACACCTCCAGCTCAAGGCATATCAGAGGTGCCATGGACCTTGTTGTCATATTTTGCATCTGTCATGCCTACAACAAGTATTCGACATCACAGAATTATTCTGTACATTACAGTAAGTCTGACACTTTGAATTTGTCATATGTGAACAGCTTGTCTAATCTATCTGGCTCCAAATTACTACAAACTGGCAGTTACACCTGACTTCTGAGTCCAACACCTTCATGCTTTCAGATACTTCAGCTCTTCTTTAGGAAAGGATTGAAAAAGGTTGATTTTCTGGCTCAAATTTCAAAGCAGTTTGTATCACACAGGAGCCACTGGGCCAGATAGAATGATAGAATCTGGGTTGACCAGACTAGAAAATGACTGAATGCGAAGTTTAGAATAAAATCTATTCTGACAGCTCAGAAAAGAGAAAAACTATTTAACCACCAGTTTAGAACTGGGGATGTATATGTTGCATTAATGATACAACCAGATTTTTCCCCCTTTAGAGAAAAAAATAAACAAAAAGTGTTATTGATCATCTATTTCAGTAATCACTAGAACTTTAGTAAATTCTACTAGACACCACTTTTTGTGATTATGTTACTAAACAAGCAGTCTGACAGAGAAATACAAATCTCCCTTTCTTACAAGTTGCTTACTACAATGACTGACATAGATTTGAAAGTTAGTCGTTTTTCTTATTAAAAAATCACTATAGTTTTAAGATCAAAGACTTCTCATTATTTGTCATTTTAAAAAACCATACTCAATCTTATTGATGCAGCTGATTTACCCCCTTAGTATCCTGGGAATAGAAATATGTTTTCCATCAAGAGACTTTGTGCTTTCTTCTGTTCCTGCCCTTAGGAGAAAGTAAGAATTCATGAAAACAGTTGCTTCTTCTCCTTTAAATCTCTCATTCAGTCTCAGATCAGCTGTGCTACCCAGAGAACACCAAATGGCACAGTTTCTTACAGTACATATACATATATATATCTACACACACGCTCCTCTGTTTTCATGACAGATCATCCTCCCAGGTGAGCTTCCTTTCCCTTGGGCTTTCACTGGCCTTACAGAAGAAACAATTACCTGTTTTCCCTGAGAGAGACAAAGTGAGACTATTGAAAATACTGTAACATTTTTTGGTAAAATGTTTTACCCCAAGCAATACAATGCTTGCAACTTGCAAGCAATGAGATATCTCACAATTGTTGCAAGAATGATGCAAAACCAGCTAGTTTCACCAGAGAAAAATATCCCTTTACTTTTCTTTAATTAAATTGTATAAAATTGTATTGGTTAAATATATTCATATCTTGATAGAAATTTTCTCCTATGTTAAGAAATTTCATATACACTAACCAAATGTAAAAATCATCCCTTTACCTATGGGGATACCACTCTAAAAAAAAATTTAAAAAATCCTTTTCAAGCCACAGAAGCTTAGCAAGTTACAATATATTACTAAGAACAATAGAAATTATTTGGAAACATTGTTACAGAACATGGCAACAACTGTAAGCCAGTTCAGGATATTCATTAGAGGCTGAAGTTAGATTACTTTTCATTCTCATGAGCTAAGAACAGGTACTTGAAGAAGTAACATGATAGGGTTAAGACAGTAAATCGTTAAAACCTGTTGACTGGATTAAGAGGCCATTCCACTAGTTACAACCATTCTTCTAAAGGAACATTTTATTTTTTCTGTGCAGTACTTAAGGTCTTATGAAGTACAAGTGTGTCATACAATGAAGAGCCCAGAGAATTTTCAGGATTTGCTTCCAACAGAAAACTCAGGTACTTGAAAACACGTTTCTTCTTAGCAGATGCACAAATACGTCATTTTTCTAACATTTGTAATTATACAGCCAGGAACCCAAAAAAAGTAATGGATCATAGTTTTACAGAAGTACACAGATTTTTAATTATTCAAGAAAAATAATTGTTACCCAAATGGGCCAGACAATGATCCTGAAAACAATTATTCAAATTTTACTGGTTTTTTTCACTAATCTGAAAAATAATTATCAAATTACACAAAAAATTTAATCCCCTTTATCTTTACTGTAAAATTGACCTAAAATGTTCATTTGCAAGGAATAAACAATAGGTCATCATTTACAGTGTTAAGATGTTCGTTCTTTGTTCTAATGTTATCAGTACGAAAGTAGTGTGTCTTTGCATCTTAAATTCACCATACCGATGCCTTCATTTCTAGAAAATATAATAAATTTTTCTCCTGAACTATTTTGGTTTAATTACGTCAAGACCAAAGTATTGTCAAGATTTATCAGGCTTTATTGCATTCAGCTGAATCTCAGACTATTGCAAAACCATTCCTAATAGTGCTAGTCAAATAATTTACTCTCTGTTACTATTTTTAAAAATAGATTGTAGTTCTTTCTTGTTGACAGTCACAGCTGCGTTTCCAACTATTTTCTGCAAATTCATGGGTATATTTTTCTAAAAACATCATTCAGAAATATACGCAGTCACTTGCAAATACACTTCTATAAGAACTAGTGAACAAGTACAACAAATCTGCCTTTTAGTATAAATGCTCCATTTCATTTTCCCAAGTCAAGACTAAGTATGGATGTATTTTTGCAATTGAATAGATAGATATTTAGTAAAAAGGTACAACAGTAATTTCACTAAGCACAACTGAATTAGCCTAGGATTTAAAAATGTGTTAACTTGAAATCTGTGGGCTACTAGCTCAACTTCCAGTGAGAAATAATGGCAAAAAGCCATCCTTTGTTTGTCTGTAAAAACTCCTTCACAGAAATATCTGTGAACATCACAGGAGAGAAGAACTGCAGGCCAAAAGGTTAATTCTACTTACTGCAACATATATTCTGCTACTGACTTGTAACTCTGTGATCTGCAGAACTCTCACTTAATAGGGAAGGCTTAAAGAGGAAGAAAAACAAATTCCTTTTAATGATAGTTCAAACCGCTAGGGTTTACTGAAGGAAAGGAAAGGTAATATTAGGGGAAGGGAGTTGCTGTATTTTCATCTTGTTCTTTGTTGTCTTTATGTTCAGAGGAAAAGAGAGTGTTTGAAAGCATTTTTTTCAGAACACTCAAAGGAGAAATAATGATGGGGAGGGTGAGATTTTATCCTTTATAAAGAAAACCTACAAAAAGCTGCTACCCAAAGCCATGAACATACAACAAGGTGAAAAGCAACACAATCCACTTACAAAGAAAACTGTGGAAATAACAAGTCTCCAAGTGTAAGTGTTGTTAATCTAAAAAAAAAAAAAACAAAAGGGTGGACATGGGCCATTAAATGTACTATAATCCATTCAGTGAGTTTAATGTAAGGGTCATTATGAATCTAATGCCTTTTAAATGATTTATAATGCAATGACAGCTAAAAGTCACTCCTGGGGTAGACACACCAATGTGCTATGTTGTTTCTGCATACTGATTAAGTAAAAAAGACTCAAACCAGAGAACAATTTACTAACTAATCTAAAGAATCTAGAACCCTCTTATGGCAATTTTGCAAAAGATAACACTCAGATTACTCTTTTCTGTTTCCAGATGATGTAGATATACAAAAACCCATGCAGATCCCTTTTATTATTCATCTTTCCTATGACTTTGAAAATACTCAAGATAGTAGTGAAATTTTTCGTAGAATGGGTTGACTGCAAGATACAGATTATATGTCTACTACTGCAGTATATGGAACATTACTTTTCTCATACTTTACCCAGATTTAGATTTAAAAAGCATAGCAGCATTTGCACATTATGGTGAGATGTTCAGAAGCTCCATCAAGTTAGTAAAATTATGCATATACATGTTTCCCAGCATGTTTGACAGAGATTTAGACAGAGAAGGCTGGGTAGACCTCCCACCACCAGAATTGATAGCCTAATTTTGATATAAGTGGGAAAACCAAATCCTTTTTCTCTTCTTCCTTGTCATTGTCATGTGATGAGATTGGCTTTTCTACTGATTTTTTTTTTCAAAATTGCTTGTTGTCTGTCATTCTGTGTCACAAATGAGTCTTTCAGGTTGTTCAAAGAATCACTGGCAAAGATATCAGCAAAAGCAGGTTTAATATAACAGTGGAAGCATGATACTTAATAAATGGTTAAAGGACACAGAAAAAAAACAGACTAAAACTAAAATCAACTTAAAATGATCTACATGGAGTCTAGAGATGGAAAAAGTGTAGGGATAGGAAAGGGTAAGGATAAAAAGGAATAAGGCAGACTCTCCTGTTGAGCCACAAGGTTCAGAGTAGAACCTCTCGACAAACTTAGACCTGGTCTTAACCAACAGTTTTTGCCCAAAGGTTTTAATGGTATTTAAATTTAAGAGCACTCAATCAATAGCCTTAACAAGATATTCTGTAGAATTTACTATAAACATAACAGTAACTCACTTATAAGCCTAACTTACTTACAAATCTAACAGCCTGCTGCAGTCCAGGAGAACATGAAAGGTCTCATTAAGGACTACTGTTTATATGGTTGCAGAACCATATTAGTCATAATAATTTTCCAACCTGGACAAAATTCGGGTCCATAACTTGCTTTGAAAGTTTAATAACAAAGATGTTGTTCCACTTGTATTGTTATTCAGGTAAGAAAATAAATTTCCATGGTTGTTTGTTGAAAAACACGCATCCATTAGACAACATAAGTTCCTGGGAGCAGACAGTGTTTCTGGTAAGCTCAAGAGGAGGTTAGTACAGCTACTGTTCATCAAGGCCGAGGACTGACAAGTATTTCTAAGATCATAGTGTGACCTGAGGGTAAGAGTGGGGCAACAGTGTTACTACCACATCCTGTTGTGTCAAATGCCTAACGCTATCAGGGGAGCAAAGACAGGGAATTATGGTAGCTGTATGTTGAGGTTTAGGAATGGTATTCCCCAGTTTAGTGCTCCCACTGAGACTCTCCAAACCATGTGCCACTTGCTCATTTCCCCCTCCTCCTCCTGCCTGCAGCATGCTGGAGAGGAGAATTGGAAGAGATAAGAGATAAGAACAATTTACTGGAAACAACAGTGAGATAAAACAAACAGTAACAGCAACAGTACTAAGGACAGAAGCTACAGGAAAGAGATGAACGATTTACATGGAAACCTCCAACAATACCTGACCACTCCCTCCACCACTCTATGCTGACCCAGAAAAGAGACCTTCCCCTGTCCCTGGAAAACGAGGTGAGGTGGTACAGAATAACCTCTGGGTCCTAGCCATGCCCACTCCTGGTTACTGCAAAAATTAACGCTGTCCTGATCAGAACTAGGACACTGAACCACGAAAGAAAATGTTTTCAAATTTAAAATCAGACAACCTTGGCAGTACCTAACATGAAGTAGACCCTTGAATTTGAGATAAAACGTCACGGTACAATCTTTAATGAGGAATAAGGGAGTAAAGAGCTTTATCACTCCTATCCCTAAATCATCATTAACTGGAAAATATGAAACAGAGATAAAAATGTACATTCTACTGAGAATCAGTTTCTACTGCTTTGCTTCTGATAGACACTCACACTTGTGCAGGGGCATGAAAAAAGGATAATACATTAGAGAAGAAAATATTTCTATGGGGCACCAATGTTTGACTGCCTAGAAGGTGATGCTTCCCCGAGCCATGATCTTCCCTCTCTCCTGAGTACACAACATTCAGTACCTCATACACTAACATCTGGAAACATTTCTCTGTTTTCTTCTCATATTTAAAACTTTTATGCTTTCCTTACTTTTCTTAATAAACTTCCTTGTCTTCTGTGTGAAGATCTACCACTCATAAGTGTCTGCTGTCTGGTTCTCATCCTGTTGAACTTGTCAGACATAAGGAAAGGAGATAGCATACAGCACTTACCTTCAATACAACAGACATATTCTGCCTAGATTTATAATCTTGGGGATCTTGTTTTTCCAGTTTCAGTTCTGACTTTGACAAGACAACATGGGGCAAAGTGATCTGAAAATACTAACTGAAGAAATAGAAAGGTCATCCATAACTGTGAAAATGTCAGTTGGATAGAGAGGACCTTTATTCCCCTATTATCTGTCTCTACATACCTGCAGTGGTAATGGAAATGGAAGGGGAAGAACACCTGCAAAATTTAGGTATGTCTAATTCCCTTTTTACTATGTAGTCACGGGAGGCAATGGTTTCCTTGTACATCTCCATTCCAGTACACATTTAGATATGAAACCTATAAGATAGAGAACTGCCGTCTTCAGAACCATTGGGGTGTTTTACTTGGCCTTGTGAAGAAAAGAGACCTAAATTTCTGTATAGTTTGACTCACAATGATGCCAGATGATACCTGCATGTCCAGTTCCATGGCTGTACAACTATGCAAGCTCAGTAACTTCATGACTCTCAGTACCATTGTTGTAAGGTTATCTGGAGTGCAGGCTGGCTGCAAATCCCATCTGTCTCCATAATAACTAACACTGAACCTTTCAAAAGCTTTTGTGCACAGCATGTGAAGTTGCTGAGGAGAGTGGCCAAAATAAGTCATCCTGAGCCTACTGTTTACACTATCAAAAGACTTACACATAAACCCACAAGGAGATAGAGTACACCTGAGTTTTTCTTCCTGGAAGCCTCAGAGATTGTTTAATAAAGATACATAAATATCTCTTCCTAGGTTTTTATTTTTAGTGAATTTTCTGAATGATACAGAATTTTTTTCTAGCTTTGTACACACACCACAAGAAAAAAATAATTCTCTGACTGCCAAATGAAGACGCTTGCCATTAAAACATTGAGGAGAGTCAGAAGTAGAAAACTGTATTTCTGTCATGTGTTTATTTTCATAAATCTTTGCCAACAATTATAAAATGCAATATTTAGTCTCTTTCTATCTCTCCTGATACATTTAGTACCATACTAACCCACACAACACTGAAGCTAAATTACAAAATGCATTCCACTCAGTATCTTGCTAATTAAGTGTCATGTGGCCATCATCATGATCTGTAATTTAAAAGACAACAGAGAACACTTCGTCCCTTTGCTCCTGAGAGTATTCACTCAACCAAGTGATCATCAGATTTAATTGGAAGGATGGATATGTCACAAAACGTTGTCTAGAAGGAGTTAAAGGATTCTAGTAGGTCAGTGAAAATGTCATTGGCATTAATGACTATGACAGATTAAAGGCCTTTGGGTGTGTGCTCATGTGACATCGAACACCTTTTTTGTCTGACTGATACTAGATCAACAGAATATCTGCTGACTATGGGATCACAGAGGGGAATAATTTCTTTTCCTTTTCACTGTGTATTATTAAGTGCAATAGAGCTTGAAAAATGGCAATGACATCCCTTGTAATCATTTCTTTGTGTATTTATCCATATCTCTGCTGAGAGGTGTATGACAGCACCTGTTGCTTTTTGTTTAACTTTTATTTCATTGTGCTGTGGAGACATAACTGCATCCCCAGCTACAGCTCCAGATATTTTTAACTGGTGTAGAGTTGAAAATATACTTATTTATAAAAAAGAATGCAAGAAAAATATTGTTCAATAATTATGGTGACTTTTTCTCCTGATTCACTACTCTGAAAACAAGTATTCCAGAAACACAGACGTATCAGGGTTTTTTTTATTAATTCCCCCATAATTGAAATAGATATTTTCTGAGCTCACTAGTAAGGTTATCTTATCCTTACTCAAGTGTCTCTCAGACCAGTCATTGAAAATACAGTTACTCACACCTTTACAACAGTACAGAGATCACTTGTCTGACAAAAAACCTAAGCTGACCTGACCATGTAGCTTAAAACATCATCATATGAACTTACCAGTGAGACGCCTTCCATTTTCTTAGGTAGCTACAGCTTCAGGTAATGAGTTCTGACTCATAGCAATCTCTTTGTTAAAAGGCTCCTTGTAACAAGGCTATTTTTTTATCTAATTCCTGAAGCTTCCACAATTCTGGGTGTCTTCAGAGTTTGAATATTTCCTTATCACTCTACTTCAAAACTTTCAGTGGTGTACCAGATTGAAACGGACAATGAGAAGTCTCTTCTACATCCTTTTGAAAATCTCCTAGTTTTGTTGACCACTGATGTTTACATCTCATTCTGCTTTTCCATATCTTTTGTGTCTAGTGCTCTACCCAGACCCCACTCCTTTACATAGCATAACCCACCTACATGTATCTACTGCTCCAAGGGCTGACCAAACCATCCAAATAGATTAGTCATCCATCACCATGGGAAATGATTTGTGCATTATTTTACTCTTCCCAGTGACAAGTGATATCACAATGAAAGAAGCTTGCAGAGCAAAGTAATAGTATAAAAGAGACTCACCAGAGGAATGTCACCAATAGGATAGAGATCTGCATTTTATGTGACATACAGTAAAAACCAGAAAACTAGGAGTGAATACAGAACTCTGTTCTCCTAAATAGTGAGACTCATCATCATATTAGTATTTCTTGGGTCCAGGGTTATTTCTGAGGAAAAATGAAGGTGATTTTTGGGACCAGGGATAAAGAAAAAAGGAAAAAAATCAAAGTACACATAAATAGTAGAAATCCACAGAATCATTGAATTATAGAACTGTTTAGATTGGATGGGACCTCTAAAGGTCATCTAGTCCAAACCCCCTTCAATTAGATAAGGTTGTTCAGGGACCTGTTCAAGACCTTGAATGTTTCCGGGAATGGGGCATCTACCATCTCTCTGAGAAACCTGTTCTGGTGTTTCACTACCCTCATCATAAAAAATGTTATCCTTATATGTAGTCTGAGATCATTTTACCAAATCTGTAGCTACAGCTATATAGCCTATTGGAAAAGTTTTGACTCTTCAATAATGTCACGGTTTAAGCCCAGCTGGTAACACCACACAGCCACTCGCTCAACCCCCCCACCCTCCGTCCACTTACTCCCCAGTGAAATGGGGAGGAGAATCAAAAATAAGACTTGTAGGATGAGAAAAAATGGTTTAATAATTGAAAACAAATAAAACATAATAATAGAAAATAATAATAATGATGATGATAAACAGGGAAAGAAAATAAACCAAACAAGTGGTGCACAATACAATTGCTCACAACCTGTTGATCAGTGCCAGACCCTGTTTCCAAGCCCAGATTGGCTCTCCCTTCTGGGTAACTCCCCCAGTTTATATACTGGGCATGACATTCTATGGTGTGGAATATTCCTTTTGAGAAGTCGGGTAACCTGTCCCAGCTATCCTCCCTCCCAGTTTCTTTTGTGCACCTCCTCACTGGCAGAGCACAAGACACAAAAAAAAAAGTCCTTGACTTAGGATAAACCAAATCATCAGTCTGTTATCAACAGTATTCTCATTCTGAATCCAAAACACAGCACTATGCCAACTACTGAGGGGAAATTATCTCAGCTGAAACCAGGACAAGTAACAAAGCTGGAAGCCCTATTTCTGAAATAACAGTAGTTTATGATGCATTTAATACATTTCTGTTAGATCAAACAAAGGCTAAACATTGAAGACTATAATAAAAGCATACTCCATTTCATCCCCCTAAAAAAGAATAAAACCTTATGGAAAAAAATTTTTAAGCTAAAGCTTCTTATCAAAAAAAAACAAAAACCAAAAACCGACACCAAACATGATGACTCATTCAGGACGAAGATGATTGCTTTGTAAAGAATATAAGGATGATATCAATGAGATGTTTCTCATAAAGACAATGAAGAAAACAAAGTGAGATTTCAAAGGCATGTTACAAGTTTATTAAGGTCAGAAAAGTCACTTGCCTAATGGTCTAGAACATGGCAATAAATATTGTAATGTTACTAATCTTGACTAGAGAACTCTAGTGAAAGGAAAACAGCTTTACCTATATTTCTTGTTGCTTTTGTGGGTATACCAGAAATGGCAGAAACTGAATGTGTAGAAACCAACAGTGCATCTCTATGCCAGAAATACATAGGAATAAAAACAAGTTCCAGAACAGAACAAACTGTTAGTGTCTTCCTTATTCTAGAAATTCACCATCTTTGTCAGATTCTGTTCAAATGTTTTGAGAAGACTTAACACAATTTTCAGTCCTAAAAAAGTGAGTACTATTTCTGAGTACTATTGCACATGTAAACATTCATGTGTGTGAATACTACTGCACTGTTATTTCATGTAGCTTCAAATTCTCCCAGTTTTCTCTTGATAGTTGTAATGCTGTATTGCACCTCTTGAAGGTCAAAAAAATATGAGAAAACATACACTGAAAATTTGAAAATTTGTATCATAACACCAGCACAAATCAAGCCCATTAAGGAGTACATGGTAAACCATTGCTCAAGTTTATGTCTGGTGTCATTTTTATAACTAATTCATACAATGTTTTCTGGTTTAAACCTTGTGAGACAAAATCTCCTCTTGGATAACATAAATCCACTTATTTAAATAATGGGACTTGACACAAAGTCAATTATTTTCCAAGATGTCATTGTAAGTTTTTTGTTCATTGTTTCTTGTTATATTTAAAATTGAGGAACTGAGGGACATCAATTTTAATGAGTATAAAAGTCTGGTAATTTTTTTTAGGATTCTTTTTTCTTTATTCCTCTGAGTAACATGTTTATTTAATACAAAGTATATTTAATATAAAGTATTAAGCTACCAGCAGGAAACATCCTTTCTCACAAACATGAGAATGCTTATAACACTTTTCTGTATACAATATTCTGCAAAGTCTCTCATGCACTTTCTTGTGGAATTTCTTTTCTGTTTTCTGGCTATAGTGCCTAGGAGTGTCATCCCCACAAGAACAGAACTGCCAATATTATAGTCCCTTCTTTGCTTTCCTTCTGCTATGGTTTTCACAGAAAATAACTGAACACATCCTATACATACTCTGAAAAATGCCTGACTTCAGTGCTGGAACTCAGAATACCAGAGAATACACACCATTACGCAACTTAACAGGAAGGTAGAGATGAAATCCTTCATATCATTGGTTAGCCCATTAGTTGAAGTCAAGCTACAGCAAAAGCATATGTATGTTCATGCTATTTATGGTACTTTGCATTCCAGTGCCCTCTACTTGTTTCTAGGGAAGCACAAACATAAAATATTCGGAAGGTGAATTCATAAGTGGACCTATTGGAAGTATGAGGACAGTGACCGGTGAGTGGTATGGCATCACAGCATGAAGCTTATCCAAACATACTCACATATGAGACCTTCACCACATCTTCCTGGATGGAAAACAGAGCTATGAATAAATTTGTTGTATAATTCTTTCTAAACTCACACTAATATCATATATTTGGGGCAGAAGTTCAGAACATGTTAGAAAATCCTTTATTAACCGGTGAGTGACCAAAGAGATAAACCCACAGCTACATAGGTCTTCAAGGTTTAAGGTCTCTAATTTAGAAAACAATAAGTAATAAAACAATAGCTACCTTCTCAGGTGAACATATACATGCTTGTCAGATAGCGTAGAAAGCTGAGAGGAGATGAAATTGCTACGTGCAAAAATTGTAACGTCGATGCTGGTGGGCTCTATCCACCGAATAGTGTGTCCTATTAGGCTGAGTCAATAGTGCTGATCAAAACTAGACCGGAGGAGCAGGAGTGATTCCACACTAGAAAATAATTTATTTTCATTATTTTGTGTGAATGAGGAAATATGCTAATTCTAGATTCCATTTTTCATTAAGATATGTTTATTTCAGATATGTTTTCATGAACATATATCTGATTTTTTCATTCCAGATTTTAGCATGCTCAACACTTTTAATTGATGCAATTACCAGGGTACCAATGTGTTTCTATTCTTATTTCCTTACAATCCCACAAGTTTTGGAACATTTGAAGGAAAGAAAATTCACCTTTTTGTTGCTATTTTTGTAGAGCAAATTGACTTCCTATCCTCTCTATTTTCAATTACTGCTTTCTTTCTGAAATTTAGGGAGGGGATTTTGCATAAGTGAAAAGCAATATAAAACTTGAACCTGAGGATTTGAAACAATTAACTCATGAGAGGACTACAATGGAATAAACGTGGAAGTGGGTCAGCAGAAACGAAGGCTTCACCTAAACTGAAAATAAAATGAAAATGGCAACAAGAGAGACAGGAGAAGCAGATTAGTAAAATTCAAACCCAGATGGAAGACTAAGTGTTGTAAAAGTAGGCCCTGTTTCCAATAGTTATCTTCCTTTTGGAACGCTGACTAGAGACTAATAGCTAAAGATTAAAATCATCAGGACATGAGGAGGGTTGTGTCTTCATATGTGTGTCAGTATTTCAATTTAAAAAGTGACTTTCATTAAGTCTCTAGACAAAACAGTTATGTTCTCTATAAATATATAGAAATTTATCCCTTCAGCTATTTATTATCAAGAATCAGAGCTTTCCCTTAGGCTTTAATATAAACCCCACAAGTGTTCATACGAAGACTAAATGTTATCCTTTAGCATGCAAACCCTGGAAATTGGGATCTGTTGCTGTAGGAAATTTCCTTTACACTAAATATACTCTGTATCTTTTTCATTGAAAAAGGTGGTCATACCAATAATGTATCATTCCATATCTATTTCTTTACTGCTTTAATCTTTCTTCCTAGGGATATACTTGTTACAGTCATCATTTTCTGAGCTGCAGCATGCAGTTTTTCCATGTAAACGTAAACATGACATACAGATTATCCCAACTGTAATTATACAGGTAGAGTGATATCCTGGCCCTTTAAAAGGAAACTATTGTGACATTTCATTGTTTCTGGGATCAAGAGTTGATTTTTATCATGAAGATAATAACCGAGTCTTCCTTGTGGTATTTTTACACCATCACATCATATACTAGTTAGTGTTCACCTCTTCTATAATATACTTGTGAAAATGAGATTATGAATGAAAATTTATTAGACAAGACATGGTGCTTACACAAAAGAATTACATTGTGCATAAAGCTGCTTGTCTGTGCCCAGGAGCCAACCAGATAGTAAGTGTGAAATTTGTTCTGCTGTTGATATAGACTTCAACTCACCAGTACTTTTTTATTCCCCAAAACATTTAGATATCTTCTCAGTTAACTTCACTGAGATATGACAGGATTTAAGCAGAGGTTTGAAAATCTTTTTAGCTTAAAGCTTCAGAATGACCCATGTAGAGACACAGGGTAGTGAAATTTAATGTTTTTTTTCTAATAGTATGCCTGATGTAATGAATCTTACAACAATCAATTAGGCAAACTGCACCGTATGTGATCTTAATCTTATATGTTGCCTTATGATCTATATGCAGGAGGATAATAATAAAGATGTTATATAGTAATGTGTGTATACCAGCATAACTTGGAGAAGTGAACTTAATTTTTAATATGCATCTCAATGAGGTACAGAAAATAATTTCTTCTCAAAATCACATATCAAATCCTACTACAGTAATGTTTAATAAAATATAAGAAAATAATGAAATTACATTAAGCAACTTGCCACAAATTTTAATAATGCACATTTGTTGAGCTCATATAGAAGTAGCTGCTCACAGGCTGAAAATCATGTAATCTGCAGGGTCACAATTATCTTCATTTAAAGTAAATCACAAGACTGATTGATTTTATAACAGTTAAGAAAAGTTTTCTCATTGTGTTCATTTTTTGTTTTTTCTTTATGTTACCAACTCTTCCTGTAATTCATAATGGAAAGTCTTCAAATGTATACATTAAATCTGCATCCATACAATCACCTGAGGGTTTAAAGAAAAACACTTGTTCTTATGGTCACTTACTTTGCAGAACACAGAAGCAACAAAAGATATTCTTAATTTCACATTTACTGACATCCTCTAGTAATTACATTTCTAGTCCATGATTTTCTTTTTGGTTTTTTCTTCAGTAAACTAACCACTCTCTTTCTTCTGCCTTGCTAAAACCTGCCTGCAAATATTGGCTTGATATTTAATATCCTACTTCCCTTAGGCTTCTTCAAATTTCTGCTCAGCTTAGCCCAGCATTGTAAATCAGTGAGTTTTTGCTTATCTATCTTGTGTGTTAGTAACACCTTAGTGTTCAGAAAGTGTGAACATAATGAGGATCAGAATATCATGACAGACAAAAGCAACCTAATCTGCCAGCAGCCACTATTGTCTATGATACAGTTCTGAGCAAGACTTGATTTTTTTAGTGAATATCGTTAAGATAGTACTAAAGATATATGAATGCATCCTCTAACAATTGGAACAGGGGTTTGAATCACATGACAACATAAGAAAACATAAAACCATTATGCCAGATTTGGTCGTGGATTTCAGATTTTTTTCTTTCTTTATTTTTTTTTATTTAATGTTATTAATTTTTAGTATATATACAACAAGGAACACTGCTAGCAGCATTTTCACCACCAAGATGTTGCTCACATATTATGTTTACCATAGTTGTGGCTGCAGCATAATAGGAAGGATTTGGGAATGAATAACCAATAGAGTTACTGTTTTGAAGGCACTGCATGGAAACATTTGGGATGCTGATGAGAACCGATTATTTTAATATTTTTCCCATCTTCATCTTTCTACTAGTGCTTATAATCCAAGATGGACTTCTAGTAGAAAACTGAACACAGAGTTCTTGATTTAGTTGTCTTTACAGTTGCTAAGTTACAGTAGATATGCAGTATACATATGTAGTATATATGCATATCTTTGAATACATTTGGGGTTTTGTGGAGGCTGAAGAAATGATGGAAGACAATATGCATGAGAAAAAATATTTAACAACTAGAGAAAGAAAATAATTTTTCAATCTACCATTGAAGTCACTGACAAACCACACATCAATTGCCATGGTGTATAATTATACCATGTAATAGTAAATAAGATTCATTAATGATATATGTGGTCATTTTCTGTCAAGGTAGATACAGATAAGACAGAAAAATCAACCTGTTCTTCTGCTCTTCACAAGGATTCAGTAGTTCCTCATATCCACTGTATTGATTTGATTTACCATACCCAGATAACACTTTACCTAGTAGCTGTATTCTTGCATTATTTTCCATAAATGAGCTATCATTGTTGAAGACAAGTTGAATAACTCCACAGATGTAGTCTATAAGATGCAGAAATCCATCTAACAAGTAATTGTGATGAAAAAGATCTTCTCCCTTCTAGCCTTTGCCTTTCCATTTCCATGGGGTAGTAGTCATGCAGCATTCAAATTTTAGCTGAGAGCCCACAGCAGTCAAGCAGACTGATAGGAAAATATTAAAAGCAGAGTCAAGCAGACCCCAACACTGGGGAGAAGGAAACTATTAAATTGAACACTAGACTGTTCTCAGCACTAGTAACTAATATACTAAGAACTCATCATTGGAAGAAATAAAGAAAATCATTCTCCTTTTATTTCTTCCATGTTATTTAGGATTTTTAACTTGTTTCTTATTAATCTCCAGTTGTTTACTTTTCAGGCTGAATGGCAATAATTTTTTTGCTTGTGTAATTAACCACTTTTTCCTTTCCTAGTGCTTGGAGAGAATATCTTTTGAGAGATCAGAATTGCAGAAGGTATTCCAGATGCTGTCAACTCATGGATTTGTAAGTAGTGACAAGTTTATAAGAGTGTTATATTCTTCTGTATGGCCTTCTTAATAGTAAATTTGTTTTCTTCACCTCTACTGAGCATTGAAATGAAATTTTCACAAACCATCTACTAAGAATATAACTAAAACCTACCTGCACTGAATAATAGGATCACTTCTATTTGACTTTTCTTCATTTTCAGGAGAAAAAATAAGTAAATGTACCAGAATACAGGAGAAAAAAATTGTGCAAATACTAACTAAACTCATGAAACTAACTTTTGTGAGTTACTCTACTAATACAAAATATAATCCTGAATTTTTATTGAGGAGTATATTCCTGAAAAAAAATTATTTTTTATCATAACAATCAACATGTAGGGTTTAAAAAAAAAAAAAAGTATTATCTGAATCCTTATGGAAAAAGCTTTCAGGATTCAACATATTTTGAAATAAACATGCTAAACTGAACTGTAAAAGAAAGATTATATGTGTGTTGAGCTCCAACTGAAAATTCCTGGAGGTGTTTATACATATGAACTCAATATTATTCTACAGAATTTTTATAGAATGGTAACCAAATTTATTTTAAAGTCTTTGTGAACAGAATTACCCATATGCTTTTTTTGCTTTGACTGTCAATACAGTAAACACAAATTTATTAAAGGAGTGATAAATAGTCATTCAGCTTGAGTTTACAAATAATTTGTACCTTATGTATGGCAAAAAGATCCTTTAATTTATGGATTAATTATATACAAGTACTCATCAGAGAACAGTCTCCATCTTTACATATCTAAGCCATTCTAATGATCTTCAAAGATACAATTAACCTCATTGTTATCTTATACAATGTGTCCAAAAATCCTAGTACAATATTAGTTTTCTAGCTATATCCCACAATTCAGTCTACAGCAATATTATAGACTCTATAATAGCAGCTCATAGACAGAGCAACTTGGCATTTATATGTAATGTTCATTCATTAATATATGGTTATTGTAAGGCAATTAGAAACCATTCAAATCCAAAAGGAATGAGTTTTTAAATAAGTAATGCTGCTGTGTATAATTACTTAGATCTAAGAGGTGACAAGAAAGCATATGATAAAAATAGTCTGCAATCCATTACTCAGGGAGTCTTTCTAGTCTTAGGTTTTCTTATGATTCTAAGTACATCTTAATAAAGAAATTCCTTTTTTTTTTTTAGTATCGGTTTGGGGTTCTTTTTTGGTAGCATTCTCCTTTAAATTAATTAGTGTTTTAGTGTGAAATTCCCTAAAAAAAGCAAAACACCTTAAATCCAAACCACAATACCTTAGTATAGATATTCACTTCACTAGTAATATTCGAAAGACTGACAAAGAAACTCCTTTTGTCTGGTTTAAAAATGAAATTTCTTCATATTCAAAAGTCTTAGCATCTTATGCAAAAATATTACTATATTTATGCACATTTAAATTTAACGTTCTGTTTTTATTTATCTCCTTTTTTTACTATACTTTGATATCAGAGAGGAATGAAATTTCCTTTGAGTGGACTGACCCTATAAGTGTTTTAAAAGATAAATATGCTTTAACTTTGCATTTCTAAACAAAATATTTTGGGTTAGGTTCACTCACTCTCAGCCATCACAGGTATCTGTTATTCTGTCTTATATTTCCAAAAGAAAAAATGTTCTTCTTTCTCTGCATAAGTTTAATTGAACCAGACTCTATCTAGCCAGTGTTTCCCCCTGCAATATATACTGTTTATATACCTATATAAACCTATATACCTATATAGCTGTCATGGCAGCATGACCCTGGGTCACCATCAGGTGTAGAAGGGAACATAGTGAGGGATCTGCTGTACAGAGAACAGACTTGTCAAGAAAAGCAGTTTTTTAGTCCAATCAATCAGAAATACCTCTGTAATCATGTAATAGTATTCATGAATGAATACATGAGTATTTTATTATCAATGTGGATGAAACTTATATTAGTAAGGTTTTAAAGGAATAACTTGCAAAGTATAGGACCCAATTAGAGTAAAATGCTACAAAATTCATGGTAATTATTCTTCATTATGGTTTAGTGGCAGTCTGAAAAATAAAAGCTAGACACGATTCCAGTATGGGGGAACTGAAATAGTTTATTGAACATGAGAACACTATTTTAAAGGTATCTGAGGTTGGACATGTTAATGAAGGGGACGAACTATGTTAATTAGGGAATTACACAAGTTTTTACTGCAATTTCCAAATAGTTAATTTTTCTCCTAGCGGGATTACATGGGGGATAGAGGGATTACAGGGGTTTAGACATGGTTTTAACAATCATCCCAAAAAGTCCTTTCTTAATTCTTCTTGGAGCCAGGTCTATATCTCCGGTTTGCACATCAACAGGTCTCTGGACAAGGGTCCAAACTTCTTGAATCACTAGATGTTTGTAAGACTTGTTTTCCTTTGCTGAAAGCTGGGTTTGGGCTCCCACATGGTTTTCCCTACAATGGAGAACAGTCTACATAAATGTGTCCAATTTATTCACATCACTTCAGATTTTTTCTTATTTTATAGTAATTACTTCAGAGAAAGCTATTGTTGTGTGTAACAACTGCAATATCTATGGTACCTGCCTAGCTGTACAAGCAATAAGGTAGTCTTTTTGCACACCGGGTAATCAAAAGACACAAATCTGCTTTGGAAACTTAAAAATGTAGTCTTTAATTACATGACCCTTGTTGCACTGCTGGGTGTTATATTGCTTATCAATAACTGGTTTTGTGGAATGTATGTGCAAGTGTAAAGTACATATTCATTAGCGTTCTGCCATATGTCCCATGGACAACTATCCAGACATGATTTCTGCATATATATTTGTTTGGTTTTCCCTAATTAGGAAGAATCATTCATGACCATCTGTCAGCCTCTGTACCTCAGTCCTAGGTACATCCAAGGACTTGGATACCTATAAAGCAAAGAGTAAAGCAGCAATTGCTCATTCTGCCATGCCAATAAGGCTATTAGTGATCAAGGCAAATTAACACAATGTGTTCCCTCCATTTCTTACCTATGGCTAAGATGCTTTAGACTCAGGGGGTCTAACTCTTCCTGAGTGGTCTGGGAGAGGCACTAAATTAAATTTACTGTAGTCTTTCTTGTTTAAAGAACTTTACTCTGGAACAGTAGATACAATAAAAGACTTCTGTCTCCTTTCCCTCCATTACACATCATATATTTTAATGTATAAAAAGAAGATACAGGTCTTCTTTAGGATTTTTGGTGTTTGAGGAAGGAGGTTGCTTGGTTATTTTAAATGAAGTAATTGTGACCTCATTAACTTCTGGAATCATGTTTAATATGTATTCCCACTGATATGTTAAACTATATCTATGGAGAAGTTATACGTTTTTTCTTATACTTACAAGTCTTTAGCAACCTTGATAATTGCCCTGGGATCTCTATTCCAACTAGAAAGCCAAGAAAAAAATCCACAAAGGTCTGAATAAGACATACATTTGTTTGGACCTCTGCTCTTGTTTTCAAATAGAGTATTTAACTCTGATTTTTGTCACTTGAATCATTTTGTGGGGCAAATTATCAGTTGATAGAGATAAATAGAGTTGAATTAATTTTTTTGGTGCCTGAGTATCAGCTTTTGTTTCCAATGGTCAGCCTGACAATTTCTCCATTCAAAACTGGGGAGGTTTCTATATATATGTACAGAGGAATTCCAAGTTTTTGTTTTATCCTAAAAACATCATATCAGTTTCCTGATGGAACAACAGCAGAAATGCAGTTCTTAGGAAGGAATATAAAGATATTTAACTGTGTGTACAACGGATGTGCATTTCTTCTTTGAAATCATGAGCTGGTTTTGGTGCCCACTAACTCTATGCAACACACTGTGTCTATCATAACAGATAGAACCGAAATCATGGACTAAAGGACCTTAATGGTTCTTTTCGGGACACTTTACAGGACCCATAGACTAAGCAACCTATGTCTGTGTATGTATCAAAGGATGGGAAGTAAAGAAATATCTAATGAGGACATGACACTGAGGAGTGTAGATTGTGTTGGCTTTGCTTGGGATTTTTTTGTGTAATATCTCGTATGGTGCTATATTTTGGAATTGTGACCAAAACAGTGTTGATAGCACACCAGTGTTTTAGCTGTTGCTGAACAGTGGTTACACAGTGTCAAGAAAATCCTTTTGTTTCTCTCGCTTCACCTCACCAGGAAGAAATCTGGGAGTGCACAAGAACTTCGAGTGGACACAACTGGGACAGCTGATCCCATCTGACCAAAGGGGTAATCCATACCATATGGTATCATGCTCAGCAATGAAAGCTCAGGGAAAGAAGGAGAAAGAGGCGAACATTTAGGGTTAAGATGTTTCTCTTCCCAAGTAACCACCACACATGATGGAGCCCTGCTTTCCTGTAAATAGTTAAACATATGCCTGCTGGTGGGAAGTAGTGAATTAATTCCTTTTTTTTTCTTTTGCTTGCATGCACAATTTTGGCTTTACCTATTAGTGTCTTTACCTCAACCCATGAGTTTTCTCCACTTTAACCCCCCATCCCACTGTGAGTGAAAGAGTGAGAAGATGTGTGGTGCTGAGCTACCTACAAGTGTTAATCTACAACAAAATTTTGTCAGCTATTTATGTAGAAAAACCCAACAATTTGAAACCCTTACTAAATATTGGGAACTGGAAAGGAAATATTACTCTGAGAAGGGACAGGATCCACTCCTGTCACAAGTAGTTGACCTCACTGGTCAGATTCTCATGTTTTAAAGAATGCTCTCACATTTCACTGGCAAAAATGTGTCTAGTTTTTCTATGGTTTTTGTTTGTTTGTTTGTTTGTCTTATGTGTTTTTTAACAAATCATAATAATTAAAATATACCAAGAGTCAAAATAGTGATGGGAAATGTAACAACCACTGAAATGTGGAATAATTCTAAATTATGCATGACTTAAGAAAAACCACCTGCTTTTATAGCTGCAAAACTGGCACTTTCTGCTTTGCTAAGCCGGGTACTCATTTTTTCAATAAAATAGTCTACATATTATATGAAAGAATCAACAGCAGAGTTTGAATTAAGAGCCTGAAGAGAACAGTTTATAGTGAATTGAGGCAAATGGCACAGATACTTACAGACAGCGCATATTGTTGACAGTGCTCATCTCAAAACAATATACCACAATAACCAGAGGTTATCTTACAGACAAAGTGGGAAATATGGGATCTGGTAAGAAATATGACACAGAAGATTTCACTGCTCGGAGGCTGCAAGCTGAGAACTTCTTACAGTTAGAGACATTATAGACAATTTGACCTTGCCTCTAGGTCCCAGAATTTTCCTGTGTCACATATGCCATTCTCTGCTCTTAACATTCAGCTTCAGTAGTGCTCACTGTTCAGTTGCTGTGCCCATCTTTTTGCATTACATTTTCCTTAAGATATACGATTATACACACTTACTGATAAACAAATTGAGCATTTTATTCACAGATGACTCTTTCTTACTGCCACAGTCTATCATTACCCTAAAGATTTAATTTTTAATTTAGCTGCTAAGATACCAATGCAAAGTAAGTTTTGAAAAATTATGTTTTGGGTAATAATTCTTTTTTCATAATCCTTGAAGGCAGTGAAATTAGTTGCTGAAATTTGAGTTACATTTCTAAACATCTATTCCATTGAATAAGGACACATCTCTGAGGGCATTTAGGCACCCAGGTTCTGTGATAAGAGTAGGTGTTAGACACCTAAGCAAATTTATAAGTCTCCTTCAAAATTAAACTGAAGAATTAAGGAATAAACTCAAAAGATATGAAAGACTATTACTGGAACATCTGTTGGATCTCAAAGGTATAATTGTGTCACATGCCTTATGTCACCATCAATGATTATGTCCCACCAGCACTGAAAATTAAGAGAAGTGGAAGATGGTCTTATGTCAGCCAGAAGACAACAGTCTCGAGCAATAATGAACGCATACTCTAATTTTATCCACTTTGAGGAACAGTTTGCGCACTGTTTATATGAGAAGATAAACTATATTGCATATTTTGTAATTTATCTTGTGCTGTTAATGGTAGATTGCATTACCAAAGTCCCCCAAGAATGTGTATTTGTAAAGATGCAAAATAACAGTGCCTGCATTAGGATTATTCTTCAAAAAACCTTAACAGAGAAAAAAATTCGTTCATCAATACTTTAGCAACTTCTAGACTATCTTTCAAGATAATAGTTTCTTAATAAGTTGAAACTGCTAAGGAAGCAGGGAGAGCTGTGTTTTATAAGCAATGCAACTCTGCAAGTATAATGTAAAAAGTTATGACAGACACATGTACAAAGTGTGTGAATATAAGGACTAAATATCATAAATTCCAAAGCCAGAAAGGACATTGTAAAACCCTCTCTCCACACACATAGGCTAGATATTTTCTCCTGAAAATCAGAATTAAATATATTTAGAAAAAAAACCCAAAAACATTAAAACACAAAACCAAATCAGATTTACCTTAAGAAAGTAGTAAAATCATCTTTTCTCCTACTTTCTTTGAATAAGACATTCCACTCCTGTGTGAAAATACCTCAAAAGTATGTAGAGTTTTTTCAGGTTTAAATAAACCTAACTTCAACTTCTTGACACTGAATTTTGTGCTCTTGTCAGTGAATAGGAAGCTCTTTGTTATCAAATATTATATTTTTGGAATTATATATGCAACAATCAAATATTATATTTTTGGAAGTATATATGCAACAATCTTCTCCGAGACTACCTTTAGACAGGGGTAGCTGATTTTCATAAGCCTCAGTCATTTATTTTGTTTGTCAGATTTGAACTACAGTGTTTCTCATCCTCCAAGGACAACCTTTTTTTTTTAAGCTATTGGATATATAATTTATTTTTACAATGAAATGTATATTTTTACAAGACATTTTTGTATTCTGTATAAAGAATTTAAATTCTATATATTCATCATCTGAAAAAATTCAGAAAATGAATATGACTATTCAGGGCTATAATCTAAAGAAAATCACCTAAAACCTGCTCTAGATCCTTCCTGTGAAAAACTGATCAAAACATTCTTGAAGTCAGTTCAAACAACACAATCAGCTTCACAGGGATTTAATTTACTCCTTATATTCTTTGCTTCAAATCAATAAACCAGCAGTATTTAATGTCTTCTAAGTACATAGAGACCTGGATCTGCCATCTGGATTCAGATGTTTAATTTCAAGTAGTTCAGTTATACACTGAATCTGTTGAGATAATTCATGGATTCATAAACAGGCATGTGCACAGTTACTTCAGCAGCAGTATAGACATAAGTATATATACACAAATGTAACTATCTCACAGATATTAAAACTAGCAGTGATCATCAATTGCAAAAGACTATTATAATAATCATTACCATGTGTAATGAATTTAAAGAAAGATTCTGTAGGAAAGAGAAAACAAAATTACATAGCTGGCACGTTATCATTTTAATAGCCCCATGGCATTCTGATTTTAAAGAATCTGTGTAATTTAGCTTACTAGAATTTATGTGGGATTGAAAAGAAAAAGAAAATATATACTACACAAATGTCAACTTTTTTTCTTAGACAGCAGGAGATATTTGATATTTTTCTCTACCAATAAACACTCTCTTAAGAAACTTCTATTATTAATGACCTTTTTTAATATTCCCATTAACTGATGTGTTTTAACAATGATTACCCTAATTAGGAAGCCTGTACTATGGAGTGATGGCTTTTTATTAATTTTTACTACAGGTCAGCTTTGAAGTACATGATCCTTTTGGTTCATTCAATCTGTGCAGTGATATTATTTTCAGAAACTTCAGGCATTCATATATTCATGTCCCTCCTGGACATAGTAGTTAACAAGTCCTGCTTATTTTGATAAAGCTAATAAGAACTGATTTTGATGATAGCATAGTTTATTGTGTTCTGAGTGAAACTAAGTAATTTGTTAGACAGTTTGGGATGAGTAAAAATAACACCTCAGCAATACCATCTGGATTCTCATAATTAAATATAACCTTCAAGCAATTTAATTTTTTCAATATAAAGTTGTACTTCTATTTTTAGGTAGGTATCTTCTAATATTTAATTAATAACTTGAGGTATTTTTGCATCTACTTCTTAATCTTAAAATTAATACACTTCAGTCTTCTCTGATTTTATCATTTTCGTTACAACTGTTTTTGAGATTCCAGCCTAAATTTAACCACTTTATTTTTCAAATCAAGTAAACCAAAAGCTTTCCAAGAGAGATTGCAGAGTAGTGGAAGAGAAAGCAAAAAAATACGAGAAGACAAATAATAACAACAACATTGATAAAATTCCACTATATGTACTTTTATAATCATTTGAGAACAGACAGAGTGGAGGTGTTTAAATATCTATGCTGTTCATATCTGACTCTAAATATAACCAAGAAAATCCAGTTTAAAATCTGAAGGACACCTCTCTCAGACTACAGTAATTTGCAGATCAGCAACTTCATGAACCAGGTAAGTTGTCGTTGAACTTTTCTTTCACCAACCTGTCTGGTTCCTTTCTTAAATCACTGTAAACTGTCACCATACTCACCATTCTGCAGCAAAGACCTCTGCAGTTTAAACATATCTTATGAAAAAAAAAAAAATTCTTTTTTGGTTGGTTTAAGTTTGTTTACTTAGTAATTTCCAGTATGGAAGATGTTAAAACCCTTTGGTCATCTTTGCTGTTTACTATGAATTTTTCCTGTTCTACTATAGTCTTTTCAAGATATGGACCAGGACCGCACCCAATATTCAACACACAACCTGAAGAGGGACTTATGGAGTGATACAGTTTAGTGGTTTCTGCCTGATTGTGCTTTCATGTTTTGAGGGATGGGAATCAACGCTGTCCTTTTTTCTTTTTTTTTTTTTTTCCATCAGATCACTAGTCACTTCAGATAAGATGTTTTCATGGAATTATCTAAAATAACCCCAGCATCTTGTTCTAGGTACTTATAGTCATTCAAAATCCATGACTGTTAATTAAGAAATCGAGATTTTCCCCATGTTCATGATTTTGCATTTAACTGCAGAAATTCCATTGCTTCACCGCTCGACCTTGCTCAGTTTCCCACCATCGACTCTCCTCCTTATTGCACTGAGAAACTTAGTTATAAGCAGATTTGAACACTTCACTGCCCATGCCCTTTTCCTTACTTTCTAAGAGTATGTACACGACTGTTGCATCCAGCACATATTCCTGGAGCACTCTAAGAGTGTCAGCCTCTGGAGTAAAAATCAGTCACTAGGTCTTGCCTTGCCTGAAATTGCCTTCCTTTCCCTTCTTTTCACTTTCCTTTCCTCCCCTTCACTCCCTTTTCTCTTCTCTTTCTGCTTCCCCTTTCTTTTTTCCTTTCAAGAATACATCTGCTGTGTCCTTAAGATCTAAGCTCTTAGTTTTTTCAAGGACTTTTTGTAAGGGACTCAGTTTAATCTCTGTGTGAAATGAAAAGAGATTATATCAACCCAGATCATCTTAACCTGCAAGATTGTCTCAAAGAATTTCAAAACAATTGTAAACCATTCCAAAACCATTTGCCTGTAGAAAAGTTGTGGTTATTTTTCCTCAATATGTTGTGTTTATCCAGTTGTCTACTGATTTTATCCTTTATTATATTTACTACTAATTCATCGAGTATAGCTGTATACTGTCCGGGTTTGTATTTCCCCAGATGTCTCTAGGAACAAATTTTGTAACAATCACCGTATTATGTAGCTTTCAGGCATATGGGACAAAGTTGCCTTTAAGCAAGGGGTTACAAGCTGCATGTAGTGGATGGGCTATCTCATCCCTGAGTTCCTTTCCTTCTTTTTCTAGCAGAGCATACCTGGAGGGCTAGAACAGAATCTTTAATCTCAAAGAATTTATGATTATTTTACTACATCTATCCCTTCAGTGAATATTCTCAAAGGATGACTATCCCATTGCTAAGCTGCTGAACTCTTAGTAGCATAGAACACAGAGTATGAATTATGAATCATAGCCAAATACAGAACATTTAAAACTCTAGGCCATGGAAATGAAATAGCTGAAGGATTTAGATACCTTCATTCTGGATAATGACATGGAAATAAAAGCAAATTAAACAAACAAAACAAAACAAATCAGAAGTCACAATATCTCTATTCTTTCTCTTAATCCACTGTAGTCTTAAATCCAAAAAAAAATGTCTGAATAGCAACTTCTCTTCCTGAGACAGGCCTGTAAATGTCTATATTCAGAAAAGTGAACTAAATGGATGGATTAGATTTATTTTTTAAAAATTCACCTGTCATGATTAGGGGGGTGGGAGTTTGTTTTGGCAATATCAGTGGCTCCCTTTCCTCATTCTGAAACCTGAAGCCATGTTTAAAATATGAAGGAAGGAGCAGCTTTTTGCAGAAATAGGTTGCTAACATTTAGTTAAACATTTCATGCTGTTTGTGTGATGTACTAGAGTAAAATTTTAATACTTAGAACAGGTATAAAGACCAAAAGAGTATTTTCAAATAGAAGAGTACTGTTTTTTCAGGATAAAAATGCACCAATGGATCAAAATTATTCCAAGTTCAAACTGATGTTTCTAAGTGTTTGCCCTTTGGGACATGTTTATTAACTTTTGGACTTCAGCAAAGCTTTCGATACTGTCTCTCACAGTATCCTTCTGGACAAAATGTCCAGCACAGAGCTGGATAACCGTGTGACATGATGAGTGAGCAACTGGCTCACCAACTGGGTACAAAGCGCTAGACTGAACGGGGTAACATCAGACTGGTGTTCAGTCACTACTGGGCTCCATCCTCAGCCCAGTACTCTGACATTCTCAAAGAATTACTAAGTAAGTTTGCAGACAACGCTAAATTGGGAGGAGCAGTCGACTCCCTTGAAGACAGAGAGGCCCTACACAGAGACCTTGACAAAATGGAGGACTGGGCAACCACCAGCCATGTGTAGTTCAACAAGGGAAAGTGCCAGATTCAGCACCTGGGATGGGGTAGCCCCGGATGTACAGACAGACTGCTGAATGAGAGGCTAGAAAGTAGAGCTGTGGAAATGAATCTGAGGGCCTTGGTCAATGGCAAGTTGAATTTGAGTGAGCAGTGCCCTGGCAGCCAGGAGGGCCAACCGTGTCCTGGGGGGCATCAGGCAAAGCATCACCAGCCCATCGAGGGAGATGATTGTCCCACTCTGCTCTGCACTGGTGAGGCCTCACTTTGAGTCTTATGTGCAGGTTTGGGCATCACAGTATAAAAAAGACATTAATCTATTAGACAGTGTCCAAAGGAGGGCCACGGGGATTGTGAAGGGCCTTGAGTGGAAGCCATATGAGGAGCAGCTGAGGTGACTTGCCTTTATTCAGCCTGGAGAAGACAAGACTGAGGGGAGACCTCATAGCCATATTCAACATCCTCACAAGGGGAATTAGAGGGGCAGACACTGGTCTCTTCATTCTCATGACCAGTGACAGGACTCAAGGAAATTACGTGAAGGTGAGTCTGGAGAGGTTTAGGTTGGATATCAGGAAAAAAGTTTCTTCACCCAGAGGGTAGTTGGGCACTGGAACAGGCTCCCCAGGGAAGTGGTCACAGCACCAAGCCGGTCTGGGTCCAAAAAGCATTTGGGTGATACTCTCAGACACAGGGTGTGATTCTTTGGGTGTCCTGCATAGGGTCAGTAGTTGGACTTGATGATCCTGATGGGTCCCTTTCAACTCAGCGTATTCTGTGGTTCTATGATTTGAATTGAAAACTACTACATTTTAATTTGTTCTCTCAAATAGAGGTAATCTTCGATTTTGCTACTGCAATATAGTATTCAATTGTACTATGTTTATTAAAAGTAATTTTGGAATGTTTTACTATCTGTAAAATCAGGGATGTTTAACAGGATTTCTGCCTCAATGACTGCAAATCTGGACTTTGAAAGTGTTTACTAGAAATATGTTTTGACCAAGTTACATTTACCTGTTCTATTTGGAAACCCAGTTTGACTTGAACAGAGAAAGTATGTTGACATAGAATCAAGTCTACACAAAACAGCATAAATTGAATTAAATATGACCTTCACTGTATGGAGAGAGATCATCTGTGCAATCTGCAGGTGTACAGTATGATTTGGAAAGTCCCAAACATGGTATAGGCTTATTTATTTATTTACTTTCAACAATTTCCAACTAGATTAATATAGTGAAGCCTAAAAAATTTTCCAGTTCCCATACTGTGCTGTATTTAGAACTCCCTATACAAACACTCCTTTGAAGTGTTAAAGACTTTAATGAAAATAAGAGAAACATTCACAAATAAAATATAAAGCTTTCCCAAGTTTGCTTTGCCATACATTTAAGTGGAGGTGGAGAGGGGAAAGGGTAGAACTTCTACATGAAATTCACTGCTGCTTCTCTTGAAGAAAAGACATTTGTGTAGGCACTGCTTTGGTGAGAAACTGTTCCTTCCTGCTGCGCTGTGGTGTGATTCCTGCATCTCCTCTGCTACACTGATCACGATAGACAAGGCCACACTGTGATCTGCTCTTTCGGATAAGGGAACACAGTGAAAGAACTTTTGAAACAGATCCAGATGGAGGTTTGTGGTATGAGGTGTAAAATCAGAATGAGATTGTGATCCTAGTTCGAGAAAGTGATTTTGTGAAAAAATGTCAAAGATAGCATTCTCTCAAAGAATGTGGATCATATAGCATAGTAATGAAGATAAGATTACAGAATAAAAACAGGGGGTGGAAAGGACTTCAGGATCTTCAGGAGAAGAACATAATTCAAATTTGCTTTACATTATCCTACTTTACAGATTTTAACTTATTACCTGTGCTTTTATTGCCTTGATACTACAAGGTTTCATACTCATGGTCTCAGAAGTATTCTGTGTGCATGTTGAGAAACTTGTGTTGAAGCTATGGTGCCTCTATATCTCTTTTCTACCTGTTGGAAGTATGTGAGATCCATATTCAGTCAATGCAGTAGTTCATGGTGGCTCAAAGTCCATAATTTTCCAAACACGTGAGCCTAGCAATAGTAAATGAACCAGAAAAAAGGAAAGTCTTCAGTGTTAAATAGCTCAATCCTGACTCATCTAGAAAGATTACATAAATTTAGAAATTTTTCCTGTGAAAAATAGTATTTATCTACACCTGAAACTGGAAGTTTGCCCTGCCATTGTCACTGCAAGAGATCTAGCAAAGAACTTCCAGAGTGAGGAGATGTAAAAAGAGAATATAGAATGGCAGCAATTCCCCTTCACAATCTCTAGGCTGTAGGACCTAGGCATAGGACCATCATTCCCTCTTCCCTAATGTGACAGGAGTCCTGTCTCCCACTCTCAATCAAACACATGAAGACTAAAAGATGTATTTATTTAGTAAAAAGGGAAGAGAATGAGACATCCGGAACAGTGCCTCATGTACTAGCAACTGAGTGCTTCCTAAAACCTAGGTGATGCTTTCTTCTTGCTCAGGATTGTGTCGAAGTGTTCCAGTCTGCTAAATCTGAGAGAAAAAAAAAGTCCTACAGTATTATCAGCAAATACACAAGGTCTGAGAGATGCTATTTGTTATTTACATGCAGGGCCACAGGACAAAAACTATTCTGAGTGAAACAAAAGGTCCATCCCGGAAAGCTTGACACTGCATACAGGCGACCACCATACTGACATATTCAGTTTCCGAATTCCAGATAAGAAAGAGGCCTCAAGGAATTCTTATGCAAAACATAACCCACATCTTTGTGATAAAACAGGAATCTGCAATGGCACTCTGTATTGCCAGGGGTTATTTGTGGTTTTATCCTAATCTAGTATTCAGCTAAAAGTATGATAAGGGACAAATCTCTTTTTATCAAACTACAGCATCCAATATATTATCTGAAAGTTTTTACAGGTCTTAAGATTATATATAGTAGTAGATTTTATAGGAAGTAATTTTCAACAATGTTTTAGGTTTTTTGTAAGAGACAAGCAATTTGTTCTATAAATATTTATGAAAGACATACACTACAAGAAGCTAAAAATCATTCTATATCTTTTTTTCTGTCATCTTGTGCAATACATAGCTTATATATGAAAGTAAGTTTCCTTAGTTTAGGAAAATAATTCTTAACCAGGATATAAAATAAATGTCTTTCTACTTTTTGTAGCAAGAAATATTGGGAAAACATATTAAAAACTAAATATTATAATATTTTCAGAAGTTTGGTGATCCTCAGTAGAATTTAATTTAATTTTTTCGTGGTAAGAAATATTCTTCAGTCAATATATAAAGATTTTATTATTGTTTTACAGAAGACAGTTTTCCAAGTATAAAACTGATAGATGAAAAAATGCTATATGCAAGATTCAAATCTTTAATTTTTGTCTAAACTAAATGCAGCTAAATAATGGAAAGGCTCTGATTTCTTTTTAAATCACAAAGCAATACAATGTGAAAGTGATACTATAATGAATAAAAGGAATCAATTTGACCTGATAGTTTTTAATCACAATAATGATAAAATATGTACCAGATCCGCTGCACATATTCATAAACATAATCTTACATGTTATAAACTGCAAATATGAGTATTCTATGAGAATAGTATTGGAAGAAAATCCCACTAATTTTGCATACTCATTTCAAGACTACGCACTTAAACTGTGTTTGAATATAGAGGAAAAATTCGGAAGACTGTTTACACTGATATAATGTGAAAATTCAGTGATATATTTTGGCTTCTATGAAAAAAATCATATCAGATGTCTCTGTTCATTACAAAAGCAAGTTGCTCTAGAAATGTGTTTCTTTATATATATAAAACCTTCAAGAAAACCAAACTCTTCAAGTTTGGTTTTCTGATGGTGTATGTTTCATGGATATCTCAGGTATTACTGATCTAGTATGAGTGATTCACATTTACATGCCTATATACATTGAATGTCATTGGAAGGATTTGCATTGTTGTCTAGTGCATTCAATATGTTTTCAGAGGTTGGAACCAATGTTAAGTGTTACCTGGTTTCCCGTACAACAGGAATGCTGTTGTATGGGACCATTTTCCCATGTATGAGAAGGAAACTCTTAAGTCCTGTAGTAGCGTGGCAGTTCAACTAGAATTACATGTAAGATCAGTTTCAAAACCTTGCAATGTTACAATATATCATAAAACTTTTATAACAAATAGCACCAACAGCATCAGTCTAAAATCATATGTGAGAAAAGCTGAAAGTTGGATAAATATTTTGTAGAAGAGCGGGCCCACATATCAGTTTTCTGCCAGCATTTCTATTTCCATCAGAGAGATGAAGGCAGTAACTCATGCTAAAAATGTTTAACTAACTGTATTGATTTTGCTTGCTTTCCTGATTTGAACTGATATTGTAATATAAATATACACATGAACTTAGAGCTGTAGTATTATAAATACACAGTAGAACTTTGCCATGAAATTGTGCCTGTTCAGGGAACTCTTCATTGACATAGTGTGCTAGAAAGTCAGTACAAAAGCTTTACCTCTGATACTATTCCACCCACAGTGGATGGATCATTATTCCTGAAATATTTTAAGACCAAATAATACTCCTTTGCTTGATAAGTCTTTCATTTTGGTGGTTGTTTTGGTTTGGGTTCTTTTGTTTAATCAGAACTTTTTAAAAATTATTTTCACAATATTAAAAGTTAAATATTTAGCCACACAAATTATTGAATTTGTCTTCAAATTTTAGTGGGACTTTGACTACCCTAAATTACAACATTGATAGTTATAGATGGGTGAAGTTTAATATCTCACCTCAAATCCACCTGTGCTATCTGTGATGGAATTTCTTTTATGATCAACACATAACTCCAAAGGCAAGTTCCATTTGCACACTGTAGACCTTTTTGTCAGTGTATTTTGATAAATAAGCTGGAAAGTATCACACACTCTCGTGTCTTAGGAAGCAGGTCTAAATAGAGGTCTTCCCTATACAGATACAAAGTATTCCATAGTAGACTTTTCAAAATTTATTTTCTCATAAAAACAGAGCACTTTGAAAGGAATAAAGGAATATGAATTTGCAATTTCTGTCTTGCATTGAAATGCAAGTACCTGTGGTCAGAATTTGTTTGGAGTCTGCAGAGTGACATGAAAAAATGTTCCATGTGCATATTGAGAAAATGGAATGAGAATTAAGAGAATCAATAGTTAAAAGAGTTTGATCTTATAAGAGTTCTACTGTGTAGATTTTAACTAGTCTTTTCTTCTAACATAGGTATAGCCAAAGAGCTGGCTAATATTTATTTTGCTAGCTGGCTAAAAGTAATTTTTAAAAAATACTTTTTAATAGTTATATGTAATTATATCAATGCTTGTGTTCCTGACTGTATATTCAAGACACATATGAGTCTTGACCATATCAAACATGCATAACTGACTTTGAGCTAAAATTCTCCTTATTTTTTTAAATAGTTTTTCATTCTAGAGAACTTTCTTTTCTAAGAATTCATCTTCAGTTTGATTCAACAAGATTAACATAGAGGTTTGTCTGCAAATGACCTTTCTGTAGGTGAAACCAAGAGTAGGAGGGAAAGTTAAGTCTACCAAAAATCCCCAGCACTTCATAAATTAAAACTGACATTTTGGTTTTTTTTCATCTTATTGATTCTTCTGGTTTCCCAGTGGTGCTTTACTGAATCCTCTTGAGGTGAATAAAGGGCTGTATGCTGCCAACAGCTATTCTCAGCAGCTGCATCTCCATCCTTGTTCCCTTTCTGCATAATGTCAAAAAATTCAGAGAAAGGTAAATTAGCAACACCATCATGAGTACCCTTTACCCTTTTTTTTTTTTTTTGCTACCATAGACCACTGACTTCCTTGCCTATTTTTAAAGTCCATCTTGTCTAAGACTCAGTGTCAGTCATTTGCAGTCATAGATAACACTAGCAAATCATTTATGTTAACAGAAATGGAAGACATCTGTCCACGGTCACTAGCTGTATCCTTTTACTGGGAAAAACAATTTATCCTCAACCTGTTTTTTGAAAGTGGTCACATTCTTGAACTTTTTTTAGATCATCTATTACAAAAATATTTTTATAAAATTATTAATATTTGAACATTCTGAATTTTTATTTCAGACTTCAAAGATTATTCGTCTCAACCTTTACTGCCTTAAAATGAAAGCAAACTGAGAATCATAAGTTAAAACCACATCTGTAAAAATGACCTGTTTCAAGAATTACCATCCGCAATCCCAAAGTGATCCTGCCTTGCAGTTATGTCTCTCAGCTATTTGTACACAATATGCAACTGCCTGTCATTTGACAATTGTATCAGCTCAGATGACACTTCCAAGCAGAGGCTTCGTGTGTCATTCCTCGGAACATAAACTGAACTTTGTAGAGATCAGCAACCTTCCATGAGATCTCCTGCTCTTCCCTCAGGCTCTACTGTGACAGTAACACCCTTTATAATGTCCCATGGAAATAAACTGTCTGATGTTTTCTGCAGTATGTGATAAATGTTACACCTGAATCACTGAAAAAGTAAATGTAGCAGAGACAATTCTGTATGTAACACCAAATGGAATGAGCTCTAAAGTTGTAATAAAATCTTAAAAAAAAATATGAACAGCAACAACAAAGGTTTTCCAAGTATAAAAACTTATAATATTTCCTTTATATATGCTGTAGCAATGTCCCTTACCCAGAAAAATTAGGTTCATCTATTTTTTTTCAGTTTTGTTCTCTGCTCCAAAAAAATACCACCTGCCAAGTTACTGAGTATTTACAGATCTACAATAAATTCAATGTCTTCTTTAAATTTGTTAACAGATGTCGAATTATTCCGGAATTAACTGATTCTTTGTGGTTTCTTGTAGCAATTAAATGTGTAGTAGTTCTCTGAAATGTTGAAGTATCTAAATTTCATTTGCATAATTGTTTGTTCTAGTTAGACAGTAGTTTAAAATCAAATCTTACAAAAAACAGTGCAGCAGAAATGAAAGAGTAACAAATAAGTAAGTATCTCCACGATGAAGAGACACTGATTAAGCCTATTTGGGTATTATATAATACTCGAATCTCTGAGCAGAGATTTCAGAAGATAAAGTTTTTAAGAGTTGCAGTTAAACTTACCTCCAAGTTACACATGCAGTCTCTAACTGGAGAAGCAATGGCAAGAAAGCAGATCTGCATGTCTGATTCAGAAAAAAAGAAAACCTAGAGATTCTTCAGAAGATCAAACTATATCTCCTCATGCTTCAGAGTCTTCCAGTCCTTTTTCAGCAGCATCTGCTCCATTTGTTGGCTCTACTGGGGTATGGATTCCTACAGTATGCCCACTACCTAGAGAGACCAAGGTTATTGCTTTTTCATAATGCTATTTCTTCTGAAAAAAATAGTTTACTTTGAATGTTATAAAGTTCTTTTTACTACTCTCTAGATTTTAAGCACTACAGGAAAGGAAGAGTTCCTGAAAATTCAAAAATTGAATTAATAAAAAATATAAATGGGGCTTATAAAATCACATAAATTCTATTTAGTTTAACCAGACATCCTATTACTTTTTATAAACTAAGTAAACAGTGCTAGTCCTGGGTTATCAGAGTATTCTACTGCTTTCTACTGTTCCAAAATAGCCTTGAAACTGAGTTGAAGTGGACATTTGTAGTTTGGCCTGAGGACAGAGGTAACCTTTCATAGCAAAGGGTCTTCGCAACAGATATCATAGACTCTTGGAGAATCTGAATTACAAGAAAAAGCACACTGGCAGCTTAACCTCCTGCTGAGCTGATCCTCAGTCCTTTCATATGTTTAGAGTTTGTTGGCATAGGAAGTAAATAGTCTTTTAATACACAAAAGTTGACGGTAGGAGTCAAGAAGAATGTATCATGTGAGCTGCTTAGAGCTATTGTTCTTATAGTTTTTTTTGGCTTTCCTTGTCTCTAATTAAAGAACAAAGTGAATCCTTCCAGAAGAGACTACATGAGCACAATACTTTCCTTGTGCACAAACACACCACTGGTTTATGTTGCCAAAGTATCATTCAAATACCAGATAGGTAAACTTTAATACTAGCATAAATGCCAGTTTCAATTTCAAAGTAAACACTAAAAATAAAGAATTTTTGTCCATTTTCCTCTGATATTCTGTCTCTAGCAAACCACTTAACATCTCATTGCAAAAAGTTTGGAATGTGCTAGAGTGTAGGTTTTTTTATGGAACATCAAATGAAAAATTCCACAGACCCCAGCTTTAATTGCATTTCCTTTATTGCAGGTTACTGTCTTTCCTAAATTAGCCATCATCCTAAGTCTATGCAGCTAAGACAGTTAAGATTGTCCCATGTCTTCTACAGTAATTAGAACAATCTAATCCTGCTCATAAGTTGTACATCTTGCTGGTATCTTGCTCTAATGTTCTCTTGTGGTGTTTAATTTGCATTCACAATCTCCTGTTCAGACAAATTATTTTAGCTGTTGGAAGACCTTTGACTAGCTGGTATAACACCTATAACAACAATTGATCTGGAAGTCGAAAATTCATGCAAACTTACTGTAATAACATCTTCTTTTCTCTTCTTTTTCTTTACAAGCCCACCCGCTTTTATACTGCAACAAAAATCATTACTTGTTACTCACTGTAGCATATCTAATTTTAGATTGTAAAGTGCTTGGGGCAGGTGTCATATCTCTTACGTGTTATGCAAACTGGATAGTGAACACTGTATAACCTAAACAAAAACAACATGGGGCTGGATCATACCCTTAAGTCATATGCACAGACAGCCTTCTTTACAGAGACTGTCTTGTATTCCAGTCTGGGAGAAAGGGATATGTCAGCTGGTTCCTCAGTGTTGCCTTGTAACAATGAAATCCTACTTGAGATCACAAAAGACTTAGCTGTAGGGTTGAATGAAAAGTGGCCAGATGAAAGAGGGGAGTTAAAAAAGGGCAGATCAACTATTTTAATAGCTAAATGCAGATTATCAATAAATTCTACTCTAAAGGGAAGCCCTGAGCAAAATTCATTAGGCCACAAAATTATAACTTAAAACAGTTACTGTTACTTATTTTCTAACCATAATAAAAAAGGAAGATATTATATTTGACTATGTTGGGATTAGCTATCTATTTCAGTGGAGTCACTCCAGATTTATATTGGTGTAAATGAGAGCAAAAATTGCCGTAATTCATTCTCCTGAGTTTTGATCAAAGTCACTTGGAATAGTTTCTGTCTTGCCCTCTAGCTATTTTAAAGACACCACAATATAAAGTGTTCTTTCCTGCCAGCTTGCCAAAATCTTGACATTTTAAATTAGCTCCTCCTATTTAATAACAAGAGCATACATTTTAACACTTATCTGGAGGCAACTACAAACATTTTCACTGACAACAAATACTCCAATCAAGTTGCCAGAACATATCCAGTCACTCAAGATAAAGTGTCATCAGAGGTTTTCAGCTTTATGTCCACAGGTTATTTGATCTGCCCAAGCCTTCTTTAACACTATTTCTTGCATAATCCAAATAAAACAGATACTTGAACATTTCTTCTAAACCAGAGACAGGTGAAATGAAAAGAGCTGTAGTCACTCTACAAAGCAGTAACAAGTTTCCTGCAGATCTCTGTGAGTGAAAATCATTCCAGAAACAAAAAGAATTTTGCAAGGGGACAACTAGATTTCATTTTCTTTCTGTGAACCTTGCAAAAAATGTCTATCAGTGTAAAAATAGAGAGAAAGACACAAAACAATTCTATAATAGTAGACTACTTTTATACTACGTCTTGAAATTTTGAGTAGGAAACAGGAAATTTAAATGTATTTCTTCTTTTTCCAAATGTCATTTTTAAAATTATTATTATTATTCAGCTGTCAAATATCGCCTTATGTTTCAAGCTTCAAAAAGCAGGACTTAGGCCTGCCACTTTGTTACATAGACATAGTCTTCATTACATAGCTTCTGGACAGAATTATGTCTCACAATCTTAGTAATCAAGCTTTTCAGCATCATAAAGGTAATTTATATTTATTTCAATCTGTTTTATCAAACCAGTGACCTTTGCATCCACTATTTACAACTAGGCTAGAGCAGAGTATTTTCAGTATTTTGATATTTTATCAATTATCTGGAGGTTCTGCTTTAGTTTTGGGTACACACAGGGTCTCAAAGTACTGCAAAGTGCTTGTAACATTAGTCTAACTTGACATAAACAACAAATATTTATATCATGTATCTTGTAAGAATTAACCTGCAAGGATATAAATAGCAAAGCTCAAGTCATCTTTGAAAATATGCACTTTTGTATATACAGCTTTTTAAACTTTTCTGAGATTATGCTCAGGTGCAGTGTTGAATTTCAGTGTCCTAAGTTTCCAAATGATAATTCCAAATTCTCAGATATCCTTCAAAAAATAGAGAAAGACAAAAAGGTAGAGAAGAATTGAAAAACATTTAGTAATATTAAATTTGCAACAACATTTATAATAGTGTATTTTCATTTTACATTCAAAACACAGATATATAATTTTAACAAGTTGCATAATAAATGGAAGATTTGGTTGATTTTAAAAATAAGGTTAAAAGTACTATAGGACAAAAATAAGTCTTACAGCTAATTTCCAAATTTATTCTTCAGAATTTTTGTGTCATTGTTTAATCTAATAGGTATTTCAGCCAGAATATGTACAAAAAGAGTTTTACTCTTAATATTAGGAAGGAGGTTTGTAATCTTGTGCTGTATAAATAGGCATTAGCTTTCATCCTTGATGAGTTAAAATGAAAGATTAATAGGTCTTCTCATGAATTATATTTTAGTCACGATGGTTCTGTTCCGTATAGTATGACACCATTAATTACATTATTTTGATGCAGGTTGCAATAGACAGAAAAGAGCTATTTACTAATTATAGATATTTTACTATGTTACAGTAAATATACTGAATATCGACCTGCATTTATGTAACTTTTTTGGTTCAGAAACTTTAAAAAATCTGTCAACCAAGTATGAACAAAACGATAAACGATGAGAAACCGAAGAAGCTTAAGATAGCTGCTCTGTTCAACAATCAGTTATTGTGACTCTAAATCATTTGCCAACTGTAAGTGAAAATAGCCTGTTTCAGTATGATTTTTCTGGTAAGGAGCAGACAAACGCAATCCATTCTCTTGTATCTCATTATGTGTCTCCTAGAAAAAAAAAAAAGACATCACTACTGCCCTATGAGTCCATTTTTATGGACACGTTAGACTAAAGGGACCTTAACAAGAATAAGAATAATGTGCTATGACACATTCTTCAAAGATGAAATAGAGTAATACAACACTGAAGTAATTTTGGTGACTAAACTAAATTAGAGATCAATAAGTATCATCCTGTGCTGCATTTTACAGGAGGACACCTTCCAGATATGCCATTCGCTTATGTTTTATGAGTTGCACTAAATTGTTCTGAAGATCTTGCCTCTAGGACATTATGCATACTTACAGTAATGATATGCATTGTCGTCCAGCTGAGGCTTAAATCAGTTGATTTTACTTTTTGTGCTAATGCCTACTAGTGATAAAAGGATCTTTACCTCTTTTGTTTTGAATGACTCTGTTAGAAGCCAGAGGGCTCAGTGTTAAGCCACCACAGATTTCCTTCCGGTCTTTGAAACTGTTCATATAGCATGGCGTTCCCATTTCGAATCCTAGATTGTACTAATTTTTCTTATTTTTAGAAAACCTTAATTCTACTTATTTGTGAACAGTTGCTTTCTCTACCCACTTGTCTTTTTAGTGTTTGTGTGAGTGGGTTAATGTACTTTATTAGGAATACCTGATTAAAAAAGGAGAAACACTTGTAATAGATATGCTCTGTTAGACCTCATTCAGGAACAATAGTCACTAAAAAGTAGAAGACCCACATGTAACAAGAGACTTCCTTGTGAAGAAATCCAGTCATATACTTGGAAGTAGAAAGGACTGGGCAAACTGTATCGCATAAGATAAATGCATTCTAAAAATTTACTCAATCACATTAGCAACTAAAGTGTTAAACTCACATCTTTAAGGTTTTGGATTATATTATTATTAAATTTGTTGTTGTTTTACTTTGGTTTTTTTTAGTGTCATTTATTTTTTTATGCAGACCAATAAATGTGTTTTAAAGTAAAATTTGACCATAGTTTCCCATCTATGTACTCCCTCTTACTCCCTTCTCCATTAGGAAACCACCTTTTCCTTTTTTGCTTTCTTTCTTATGTTGGTATGACAAGACATATTACAATCAGTTCAATATGCATCCAGGAATTAACCATGAAATATGATTTTCTTGCCCCTAGCTGGTTTATGACCTTCTAAAAAGGAAAACAAATTAGTTCTTAAGCAAAATATTAAAATCAATATTTCTTTTAATTGTGATAGAAATAAGATTAACATTGGTTCAGGTATGATAAAAATAAGAATAAAACAGAAAGACTGCTCTGAAATATTCCAGAACAAGTGCTTATTCCCATAAAGGTAATTTCTAGAGAACATGTCATGTTTCATTTTTAATAGGATTGAGGGATACAAAAAACAATGGACAAAACCAGCAACATTTAAGAAATTATGTAATAATAAAATAGATATCAGTAGGGATACTAATGGAAGGCTAAAAGCACCAGTCTCCTTTGAAAACAAGAAGCGTTATTCTTAACCTCTATGAAATACAGCAACCTATTTAATCTGTACAGTGTTGTACCTGGATGTCACCCAAACAGTTTAGCTCTTCTATGCTTGAAGTACAAATGTAGTAAAAGCATATTGTTGCTAATGCAGCACTTACATTTAGTGACATATTTATTGATAGGCAGGAAGATGAATTAGAACCTTTAGACTATATTAAAATGTACAGGAAAAGGAAGCAATAAATTACTCGCACATCATTTTGAAAGCATTACTGCTAAAGCAGGGGCCAAATTGCAGCAGTGTAAATGAGAACATAAATATTTTTAATTCTTCCTCAGTTAAAGAACTCCAATACACATATTTTTCTGAAAGAATATGATCAAGTGTACTTGAGGCAGCATTTCACATGTAAGTAGCCTATACATGGCAGATGTACAAGCAAGAAAAGCTTTTAGTCTTTTAAGACTCCCATAAGTGACTTCTAAAAACAAATGACTGGTATGAAAGTTCCATTTAATTTTCTGAGGGTTGGACTACAGAATTTAATAATTTTACATTTCTTGCGAGTAGGTATATTAAAAACATAGAGTTAAAGTAGAATTTGAGTCATACAACATCGTTTGCTTCTAAGAAAACGTTAGATGACTTCAGTATTCTAATGTCTGAATGAAAAACAAGACTAGTATGTGTTATATCCATATTCCATACAATTACAGAAAATTTATTAATATTTTCCATGTGTTTGTCAAAGTAGCATTCCATTTAGTAATGTTTGAAGAATAATATGCAATCTTCCCCCAAAAGCTGGATAAATGCCATATTTACTACACAAGTGAATACAACTAGATTAGAGATCTTTATAAGGTTAGAGCTAATTTGACCTTTACATATAACCTCTAAAACTCCCAATAAATATATTTTTCTTCGCAATATCTTATTTAGATTGTTAGTGCTTTCCTTCTCTTCCCTCTCTTCTCTCCCACCAATTACACCAATTACATCACTGTGTATAAATTCATGTTTTTTTTCTTAACTTTTTCTCTCTCTTTTTTTTTTTTTTTTCTTCTGACAGGGTTTATAGTTTTCTTCTGCATTATTTGTATCTGAGTCCTGCCAGTCAAATTTGAATGAACAGATTACTGGATCTCATCTAGCCATATCCTGCATAAGGAGGGGATTTAAGCCCATAAAAACTCCCTACTGAATAACAGTCAAGTGCAAATATACCTGTGAACATCTACTCTGTAAATGTTTTATTCCTTACATGCATCCCTGATTAGTTATAATGTTGCTTGGATGGCTAATTTTGTCAATGCACTGTGGAGTTACTCATGCTAGTACCACAGACTTAGTGTTCTGCTGTGGTTCACATTTATGGATAGTTGATTGAATTCCATGTCAGATCACGCCAGGAGTACAGAACTACTGTGATATTAGTGTTACTTTTTGCAGAGGGATCAAGGTCATGACTTCTGTCTTCTCAGCAGAATTTGAAGCCTTAGGTTGATGGCAGCCTCAGAATAGATAGTGTTGAATCTGTCCCCTGCCCCCTCACCCCTCTCCCCTCCCAATCCCATATCCTCCCATTTCCCCCCAGAATATTCTTTAAGGTTCTAAGAACATGTCTATCAGTAACTAGTCATGTCTGGAAACACTGTACAATGTATTGCCGTCCCTGGGAGCCAGGTCTGGATCAGAAAATGCTATGCAGGTGACAAGGTTTAAGAGGTCTTGTCCATCAGTTTGTGTTAAAGTTTTTTCATCAGCATAACTCCTCTGCATTAATTCATCTATGTGTCCCAAAGACTAAATAGAAAGGCTGGAATCCCAGTAAAACCTAACATAATAGCATTTATATGTACTTGTAATTTCTGCTGATTGACTGAATACACTTCCTTACTCAGTGGACCATGAACTAAAAGATCAACAAGGCAACACCTCAACTTCAAATGTTTTGACTTTTTATCCCCCAAACTTTTATTTATGAGAAGCAGATTTATTCATAAATTTAACCAGAAATCAGATCAGCAAAATAAAAACATTCTTTGTTACCTTTTTCATTCAGTTATTTTATGGGATATTCCTTTCTATTAATTTATACCAAGAAATAATAGGATTTAGGAACATATTTTGCATATTGTTAGTTTTGTTGTGATGATACTCCAAAAATAAGATGGAGGGTTACTTTCTGCCTTGGATTCTGAGTGAGGTAATTTCTTAAGATGTTCTGTGACATATATTGGTCTCTCAGAAATAACCATTGATCTTGGCCTAAGATTTATGAAAAAACAGAAAGAGTTATTTTAATGGTGTTTAATCCTTCTGACAGGGACATGTGCATGTTCATCTGTGGTATGTACAAGCAGAGGTACTGTATGTATATGAAGAAATTTTTCTTAGATGTTTTTCTGCTTTGCTGCATGCAAAATTCTGTTCTGGAATGATTCAGAGGAATGAACATATAGTCTTCTGGAGAAGTCACAACATGTAAGACCTCTGAACTGTCACAGTTACCATGTGACTCTGCAGTTACAGTTAGGTTACAACTCTGAAATTTTCTCCACATTTATAGCACTATTCGTGACTTCCTTCCTTAAATGACTTTAATTTTCAACTGGTTTGATTACTTGTTTGATTCTAGCTTTTGACTCTTGCAATCAATTCCTTTGTTCTTTGAAATGTCATTCAATTCTGGAATTGGAGTTTTTACCCTACAGAAATTTTAGAACTTGGTGTACTTTTTAATTTTAAATCAGAATAAAGAATGCAAAAGGTGAATTTTTAACCAAAAAATGTTTTGAGAAAAAGTTGTTTCAGAGAAGGTAGAATGTGTATTTTTAATCATTTGTAGGCCAGCAATCTAGATCTGCCCAAGTAGCTTGGGAAATTGGGATGGGACCATGCCTGTTTCCTGGGCAGAGATCCAGAAAAATAGTCAGCCAAGAAACAGTCTGCCCAGGAAACCATACAGCCTAGGTTATCCATGGAGCTGTGGCATTCCTGTATTCTACCAGTTGTACTATAAGTTAGCCAGAGCTCCCAGGCACTTGGGCAGCCCAAACCCAAACAGGTGGGATTTCAGGGAGCCAGGGAAACCACGTGTCAGTCATTTGACTGGGATGTGAGTTGACGGAAACACAAGCATTCATGCAAGCCTTCCAACCTACCCATCTGCTTTGTTTTTGTTAACTTTCTGTTAAGTCAACAAAGTTGCAAGGAAAGACTTTAATTGCATCAGGTTAATTATTTTCAGAGAAAAATTATTAGTTGTAGAGTTTTGCTCAGTTCCAAGTATGGATAATTCAGCAAGGCAAAGGAAAAAAAAATATACCATTTCACTGACATCTCATTTGAGTCCTAAAGCACAGACGACAAATGGAAGCATGCTAGTGTGCAGACAGAATACACTCCACTCCACAAATTCCCACTCAGAATAGTGACTCTTAGGGATGCTTCTATATTGACATAAAATATAGTAGTCCTAAAATTATAAATTATCTATAATGCTTTGATAGCCACACAAATAAAAGTATAAGGGTAGTAAAAAACAGACTTACTGTTGCAGTGACTGGACATGTGGCTTGAAAAAGTACTTAGACTTATCCTGACAAGCAACACGAGGTAATCAGCAAAATATTCTAAAGCAAAATACAAAGTACAAATAAAATTTTCTAAATGTACCTTAAATTACCTTTCAATGATAAACTGGCAAAAAATATTTCTGGTTCTTTTTTGCTCCTCCTCCCAGTTTACAAGATAATCAGTGGACAAATACTTTCTACGATGTTATTCCTTTGGATGGCTGCATCCCTCTCATTTTGACACATCTAGGGCATGCAATTATTCACAAAGGTCATTTTCCACACAAGAAAAGGACAGTGACCAGAAGGCAGCATTTAGGCTGTGAATACACCATGACAATTTTTAATCAATGAGAAAACTCCAGTGTCAAGAACCATCTTATTTCTGGGTTGACAAAGACTGACGTCTCATCAGTTGCTGGTAAAACTGACTAAAAACAGGTCAGAAAAGCAGCAGAAAAGGACTATAAATGCTGTAATACATTAGTCAGTGTGGAGACAATATCATTTTTAAATGTTCATTTAGTAATTAGCATGAAGAGCAAAGTATCATTCAGAGAGTAAGAGTTGACATGCAGTTATGGTTTATGTCCACCAAAACTAGTCTGTGTCCTTCTTAATTTGCAATATCTAAAAATAACAATCTCTTTTCTTTCTCAGTAAATTGCAATGGCCAGGTCAACACAAAGGATTTAGATGAGGTTTAGTTGTCTAAATGAGACACTACAAACACAAAAATCACAAACTGAAATCCTAAAAAACTCTATAATGTTGCCTCATAGTTATGGAATTATTTGTAGTGAATGGTTTGTGGGCATGCCTGGAATGTTTGTAAATTACGAAGTAGCATAACTTTCAAATTTGATCACGATTCACAAACTAGAAGCTTGTTGGGCTCTAGGTATTATATAAAGTAGACTGAGCTCAGTATTTACTGGAGGATATAAGGATACTATTCTGTTATTATCTTAAGCTAAACATTACTAGGCCACATGCGTACTTAGTGATACCTATGCCCATGGGGCTACAGCAGTGAAGGGTGTGGAGGAAGACAGTATCCACTTCACTGCATAATATAGTTTTACACCAGCTTGTGACAAATGTAAAACACATGTTGATTCTCCTAAGATAACTGTGCCTATATCTCCAATGTGTGACCTAATCATCATGCCATCTAGCTTTGTATAAGAGTATATTTATGCTAAAATGCAAAGCCTAACTAGACATCAATGGATGAAGACATTTAGAAGAGCAAGAGTTCCAAGACACTTTCCACTGATTCTTAATCGACTTTTTAATAGATCTTTCAGAAGTAAATGAATTAATCTAAAATGATTCCCAGCATGAATAAGGTAGGTTTGTTGACACAAATGGGTTGTGCTGATATGCTCTGATTTCTGCACGCTTTTGATGTGCCATGAGTTTTTAATTAACAAAAGCGATGACCAGATCCTCTTTTTTATTTGTATTGATTTTTTTAATATCTTAATATATTTTTTAATTATTTTATTTTCCTTCTAGAAAAACAGGTCACAGATTTTCTCTCCACCCTGGATTTACTTTACTTTTACCATTTAATGGTGAACATGGTGGTAGTGCTACGTTGACTTTTGAATTTGATGATTTTAAAGGTTTTTTCCAACTTCAAGGATTCCACAATTCCATGATATGAATTAACTACCCTTCAGTGAGCAGCAATGTTTTAGTTCTGTATGACAGAAGCCACACCTGCTCTTTCATGAGGACAGCAGGGTGAGGCATTTCTTAATTCAGCTTATGCAAGTGCTCAAACTTATCTCTTGCTATAATCAGGTTTATCACAGATACGGTAAAGAAATACATACAGTTTTGTGTTTTCTCCTCTCTACAAGGACCCCACCACAGATGTATCTTTTACATTCTCTGTGGATTGCTTCTAAGTGGATTTAACCTCCAGGGAATGGTAGTACAGGAAAACTAAAACTGTAGTTCACAAACTCACTTAGGTTATAAAACTAAGCTGTTTGTTGCACTGTGAAAAAACATACCCAGAACTTTGTAATTTTGAGTTTTGGTCATTCTACATGCCTTTTCTATGCAGCTTAATGAAAATATAGAAAATTATTTAAGAAATACAAAGAAGTAGAATACATAATATGGAAAAAAAAAAGTTCTGTGATACTTGTTTATTTACTAACAGCATTTACTGGTGTGCAGAAAGTCATTGGCTTCTCAAGCCTGACCATTGCAGATGCTGAAAGAGGTATACGGGTGGTCTGAGATTCTACAGCAGCTTTTTGGTCCACAGTATCTAAAACTGACATTCCAATAATGTCCATCAAAATAAAAACCTCTCTGTTCACTATTGGAAAAGTGTGTTAATTTTAATCTGTTCCATCCCCATGTTGAAAGGACTCGATGATAAAAATCATATCTACAAGGATTCTAATATTACTTTTGCACTCATAGTAAATAATTTAAATATTTACAAAGGTATAGCTGTAGCTATAAAATGAATGTGTAATCCAATATATTTTGCTGATATAATGATGGCTTATATTAATGAACTTTTTAGAGTTCCAAAAAGTTCCTTTTAAATTAACAGAGGCAGAGTATGCTACCTTACACATAGGTATCTGTAAATTCGCTGAGTGGAAAAGGACTGTAAACAGATAATGAATCTGAGGAAAGAAATTTTTGGCTTTTGATCTAGGTATTTAAACAATTACTTAGCTTTAGAATTACTTTTTGGTTATATTATAATTGACCTTTCATGACTTTTAATTGATTTATAAAACCTTACTGGCAAATTAATTAGGACCTGTGTGCAATGTCCTGACTCCTATTACTCACACAAATAGAATTGGAATAAGTTTAACACTTTTCAAAAAGACTTTGAACATGACCGTCTTGACAACTTTTAATATAATTTGATAATTAATTTACACAACTGTAATATCTTAACTCTCTATTTATTTATAGATTATTTTATTTTGCAAAATTAAAATTTACAAGAACATAAAAATTACAATCATAGAGCATCAAAGAATTAGCAAACACCTAATTAAGCTAAATACTTCAGGTATACTCTGGGTACCAGAAAGACCAGTTTCAGTACAGTTACCTGTGGGGGTTTCAGGTTGGAGATTAAACTCAAAGCCTGGGTTTATGCTACATCTTCTACAATGTAACTAATAGGATGCCTGATACTTGCTCGAATTTGCAATACCTGTGAAGAAATAGATTGTTGACTATGTGATCTACAAAAGCCAGCATGACCACCTAGTGTGCTCATTACTAATACTGGCAAGGCAATCAGACGTTACTTTTGTCATCACAGTTAATGAAACCATTTTTATATAGGAAACCCTAACATGGAGTTTTGCATCTAGGCTAAACCCAAGAAAACCCAAAAGTAGACTTAGCTGAAAGAGGTGTAACGGTGAATAACATGAACCATCTCAGTCTTTAACTGATGTTGAAAAATCTCTGTCACCCGCCAGAACTTGGCCTAAATTCCATAGGTACCTCATTGCTTTACTTCAAAAGTTGTCAGGGCACACAGCTGTACATCTGTATCCTGAAGTGTCGCATCTTAGTTTTGATGAGCTAAATGCCTCAGCACTGTCATGCCTGACTTCGGTCTAGAAATGAGGCCACAAGAGTACTGTGGAAGTC